>NC_057814.1:307001486-307244962 GCF_018294505.1 Triticum aestivum | reverse complement strand
GTGGCGGCGGCGGATCGGCTAGGGTTTCGGGTGGGCTGGCGGCGCTGGGGCTCAGGGTCTCGGGCTTTTAAAGGCCGGCCCGAGGAGTCCTGCTCGGGTACGGCCCGGAGTCGGTTGACTTTTCTTTTTAAATAATTTGGACGTGAAAAAAAGTAAGAAAAAAAATACTAAACGGACTCTAAAAATCCCAAAATAAATTTTTCCCGTCCTCTAAAAATAAGCCGGACAAGATGAACATTTATTTGGGCCTAAAATGCAATTTTGAAAAACGCGCATTTTTCCTAATTCAAATAAAATCTAAATAAAATCAAATATTTGTTTTGAATATTTTTCCTCCAATATTTAATTATTTGTGGAGAAGTCATATTATCTCCTCTCATATATTTTGATATGAAATATTTTTGGAGAGAAAAATAATTAAAACAAATGATCCTATTTTCAAAATTTGAGAAAACCCAAATATGAAAATAACGAAATCCCCAACTCTCTCCGTGGGTCCTTGAGTTGCGTAGAATTTCTAGGATCGCAAAACAAAATGCAATAAAATATGATATGCAAGAAAGATCTATGTATAACATTCCAAATTGAAAATTTGGGATGTTACATACTACTACTAGTAAGTAGGAGTCATACAGTTAGTCAAGTTAAATAGAGAGTTCCTTTCTTTAATGCCACATACACAAATTGAAACGCTTGTTGTCGAGAGAAAAAGATAATCACTCCACTATATATATAGGCAGGGGCTTGAGCGCTTGCTTTCCTAGGGTTGCTCTCTTCATTCTCTCATCCTCTCCAGATCTAAAAGAGACAGCGGTAGCGATATTTTCTCTCTGCTCACCGCTGATCACACATCTAGCCGGATCCCTTCGGCCGGTGTGTGTAGAGGACTAGTTGCATCGTTCACGCGGCATCGGCGACAAGGGAGGAAACCCACAGCTGCCGGTGGGTCCCGTGCCATTCTATCCGACACAGCGCCGGCTGGGGAGGTCCTCCGACCCTTCTTCCTCCCTGTCGTATTGTGCGCAGATCCAACCTGCTGATGCCGACATTCCGACGACCCTCAGGTATAAGTTCCTTCGAAAGTGGCCTTGCTCTACTGCCCCAGCTCCCCACGTGTCTGCATGCGCATCTTTTTCTACTTCCATCAGCTCTTCCAAAGCCACTAAATTTTTAATATTATTTGAGGTAAAGCTACTTCATGTAGCCGAATCTAGGACTTGGTTCAAACAATGAAGAAAGGGGGGAAAGTCGTAGCATGAATCCAGGACTTGATTCAAAGAGGAAATAACAGGGGGAAAGTAGTAGAGACTGGATACCCAACCGGTCTCTTGGTTGAAAAGGGAAATAAAGGGAAAAGGCAGTACAAACTGGATAAGGAACAAATCTATTATTGGTTGAAAAAAGATAGAAAGTGGCGGCTGGTGGACAAGTCAACAGAGTATGTCCAGGATTAGATGTGCTACCCTCACATAGTAAAAGCTCTCCAGGATTAGATTTTCGGCCCTCACAAAGTATGATCAAACTCGGCATCATCACTTTATGCCTTCTTGTAGGTACATTGTGTTGATGTGTCCACTGTCGCATGTACTTATACCAACTTTTTACTGTTGTTAATGTAAGGGCGCATGTAAAATGAAGCGATCACACTGTTACCTTAAGGACATGTCGAACCAGTGTTATTGTTAATCTAATACCTCTAGTGATACGATGCAATCAAACTATGTTACAAATGGTACTCCTGCTGTTTTCCCCAGTATGATAAGTAAGTTGGTTCTTTACGTGCTGAGTGTCCTGGTGTCCCCACGGTCCCATGACCTTAAACAAACTCTTTAGCTACTGTTGATCCCACCATTAAAGTAATCCCGTATTGGAAGAATGTCATTGTTGATCGTAATGCTTCCGGTAACATGAAGCAATGCTGCCATTTTAAAATTTCTACAGTCCTTGCATGATTGCCATGAACATAATCAAGATGCTTCTTTCATTTCATGTATGTTTTGTATCTTGTTATTGACCAGCAACTGTTTTCATTCTATCTTTTTGTGTAGATATGGATATCCATTTCACCTTGTTGCTATTGTGCCCTTTTGGTGAACTGCACAAAACACTTTTTTGGAATGAGTGTCTTGTGCGGTTCAACTAAAATGTCATGTGGGCAACATCCCTCAATTTTGGTGGAACTGCACAAAATGGTGATTGGAGTTTCCAAAATATCCATCAAACTCTGCTGGTAATCTCGTGCAACATTTTATTAGCCTTTGCAAGATGAGCCCTCACTGTCACCACAATGGCACTTATTTTAGTGGAACTGCACAAAAGGATAAGCAAATTATAATTGCACCTTACATGAGCAGGACAGCCTACCTTAATGTTGCTCAATTTTAGTGCAACTACTAAAGAAGAACCTGCCAGCTCACGAGAGCAAATACTTCTTGCTAGCTGAATGATGCAATCTTTGCTTCATTTCAGGTGAACTGCAGAAAAAGTTGCATGAATTGAATCATCGAGTGGAGTTGCAGGTTAACCACATCGAGTCGTGGAGGCGTAGGGGCCCCTCTCTCAGTTATGGTTCCCGTGACCCGGTATGTCCCTTTTTGGTTGATTTTGACTCTGCATCCAGCTAATGATCTTGTGTTACTGTTTTGCTACTACTACTACCACTCATAAAATGAAGTAATAACACATTTAAAATAGAACTGCTATCTTAGCTACCATTTCATTTCCAATGTAGATAATTTGCAGAAAAAATGATTGAAATGAGTCGACGCTCCTCCTCTCTATCTGGCGGGCGCCATAATTTTTGTTGAACTGCACAAAAAAAGTGATTGAAATGAGATCGACGCTCCTCCTTCTACTGCCACACTGAGGTGTTAATGAATGTCCATGAATCGCTTTCATAGCAAGATATGGGGACATGAAGAATAACTTGATCTCCCAAAGTCATCTCACACCGGTCAGTACTGTCCTTTATCTAGAGGATTGTGCTTTGTCATATTGTGCAAACATTGTATTTTTTAAATAAAGCTATTCTATCGCAATATTTTCTCATTTTGGAAATAAAATTTGCTTCAACTAGTGCCACTTTACAGTAATCATGCTCTTTCTTATTTGTGCAAACAGGAATACTCAACTACAGATGTTGTTATGGTCAAGAGCATTCGCCAAGTTCTTGGGTTTTATGACATGGCTAGCCAAGATAGATTTAATCCCGATATTCACTTTATCAAAAGGCTCTAATGGGTCGGTTCTGAATCTTGCAAGCTGGGAATCAATGAGACGTGTAGGCATCTTTGTTGCACTTATTATTTGAATCTTATTTGTTGGTTCTGAATCTTGCAAGCTGGGAATCAATGAGATGTGTAGGCATCTTTGTTGTACTTATTATTTGAATCTTATTGGTTGGTTCTGAATCTTGCAAGATTGGAAACACAGCATGATGATGCAGAGGACAGCAACTATAACAAACTGTTCAAACTTGGTAGTATTGTCCGTGTGAAAGTGCAACAAATGTGTTGATCGTGTGCGTCCTGAGAATAATAATTCTAGTTGTTGTGCACGTTGATCCTGTGGCACTGATAGAACGAGCCAATGTGTTGCTTGTTTTTAGAATAAATTTTAATTAAATCTAATTAAATTTAAGTAAAGTGACCACTAGCACTTGTTATTACAGTACCAATACAGACCCGCTCGTGAACCGACGTGTGGCCCGAATAGGTTTCTTAATGGAGGCGTTTGAATGCGCCGAGCGTGCATGTTCTGCCGGGCGTGTAGTAGGCGAAGGAGGGGTAGTAACTGTTGTCTCCTGTACGCACTCAGTTTACTGTTGAATCCAGTTCCCCAAGAGCTGAAAAATGAACTCCTGCCGCCGCCTACCCACTCGTTCACTTGAAGAGACTCCAATGGCGATCCGAGGGGTGAGCCTACTGGATATGGACTTCGGCAAAGAGTTCACCTTTGAGTTCGCCGTTTAGACCCATGGCTGCACCAAGTTGAATGTGATGTACACCAATGATCCGGACTCGGTGAAGCTTTGCCTCGCCGAGTTCAAGTAGTACGTACAGGACAAGAAAGCATAAGGTCGTAGGACTAGACCTTGTGCCCATCCATTCGTCTCCTGACAGGGGCCAGTGGATCGCCGTCGCCCAGGTATGCGTGTGGGATGAGGTTCTCGTCTACCACTGTTGTAGGTCCATCAGAGGTTCTGGAGCATTCTCCCATTTCATCAGCAGCACCGACTGCACCTTCGCTTCGGTGGAGAGAAGGAAGAACGTGATGATTTGGCCATCTGTGCAACAAGCAAGTCAACATCCAGAAGCAATACAAGATCATCGACAACGGGCAGGAGAAGGACTCCGTGGTTGACCTCGCCAAGACCATCATCGACCCCTGCTACGCCAACATGAAAGAAGACACTGATACCAAGGACCTGAACACGTGGGAGGTACCTCAGAATCTAGCCTACATAACCTACGTGGCCAAAGATGCATACGCATGCTACGACACGTACAGGCGGATCTTTGACATTAGGGTGTGTTGCTTCCCATAACCGATGAGTACACGGACAGCCGCAGGGTCATGATCAAGCATGCCAGGAAGGTCTAGATGATGTACTTTATTTGTTTAAGCACCTTTATCATCTGAGTGTTTCATGCATTAGCCTATGTGTCATAATTATCTGTTTTGTCCGAAATATTTCGTCTAAGAACCCATTAACCTGTTTGCTTTTTTAGTGGCTATTTTCTTATGTATGTAACTAGTTCACTGGGCTGCCGTGCTTTGAATCTCCTTCTTCCCAACATATTCCCCTTCTCAGGTGGACCCAGCAGGTCTCCTACACAGACATCTTGGACCAACCACCTATCCATTTGTATTTCTTTATTTTGTTCAATCTTTCGTCCTCTTCCTACAGCGGCTGGCGGTGATGTCGCGCACGCCTCGGTGACCCATCATAGCCTATGGCATTGGCCAGGCCATCCCTTTAATCCCACACATTGTCTGGCAGCGGCAGCTCCACCAGCCCACCCTACACCCGAACAAGTCAACCCTCATACTCCCCTCCGCCCGTGTCTTCCCACGCTCCAGTTTGTGTCTGAGGTCTCCACGTCGTCCTCTGCCTTGGTGCTCTCGCCACGGCGCTGCCGTCTGTCTTTCCCAACATGGTCAGCAAAACAACGGGAATTGGGAGACGGCTGTTCATCGAGAGGCTGACAGTTCCAGGCCCACCAGGTCCATGGCCTAGGTTTTGTTGTTTAACATGCGCAGCCCACGACATGTTTCGACTTTTTTTGGATCCAGCAGGTATCAAGCGGCCTCTGGGCCTCCCAGCCTAGCTTGTCTATAACATCAGCAGGCAAAGTAATGTTTGTTTTTTCAAGACGACGCACAGCTCAATTCTATTTTTCTATAAGAATGTAAAACTGAACCTATGTTTTCCCTTCTATAATAGTATATATATTTATATTTATATCTTATTTTATTACATATATATATAATAGAAACAACATAAGGTTCCGTTAAACCTGTCGTTCGTCCAACCATTTTATAGACCTTCCCACTTCCTTTATTTTTCGATTTCATTAATCCTAGATCTGAATTTTCTCCCACTTTCTTTTTCGATGTAATCTGAGTTTTCTCCCAGTACTTTTCCCTAGAACCAACTCAATTGTTCCACATCTAGCCTAAAAAATGTAATACCCCACATCTTATTAACTCATCAAATTAAAATGATATTTTTTTCATAAATCGAAAGTTCTTACAAAATAAAATTAATAATTGTTTATATATAACTTGGCAAGTTAACTCCTGGTGGTTGCGTACATAAGCTTACAAAGATTTTACTCACCAATGCAGTAATAGACGTGCAATCATGTGTTTATATTTTTATAACATTTCTCCGTCCAGCCCAACATGATATTTTCACCCAGCCCAGCAAGTTCGCGAATTTCGGGAAAAATGCAAATGGGCTTTATATTCTACCATAGTATATAAACGGGCTGCATAGATGCTACATCTTTGTTTCACCCAGCCCACCGAATGGACTAAAAAACCAAATGGACTGGCTGACATGTGGGCCAGTAGGTCGAAGCCTAAGCACTTTAGCAAAAAAATAAAAATACAAAGGTCGAAGCCTAAGAAAGGTGTTGGATTTACATCCAACGGTCGACATTCTTCTTCAATCTCTCGTCTTCTTCCCCCAGCTCTGCCGGGACCGCCTGCTCTAGCCTCCGGCGTCTAGCAGCGCTGTTTTGCACGCCTCGCGGAAAAACGCTACCCCACCAACGGCCAGGACATCCCTCCACTCCTCCGCACCTTTGTTATTCTCTGCCGAGTGTAGGCCCACTCCGCACCCGAACCATTCAAGTTTCCCACTCCTCTCCGTCTGTGACTCCACTCCCGCGTGTTCGCCATCTCAGGGGCATTCTAGTCTGGGGCCTCGCCGTCATCCACCAGACTTGGTGCGCTCTGCACGGAGTGGTCAACGTGGTCAACAAACGAGAGTCATCGGAAGATGACTGTACGTGGAGAGGCTGACAGTGGGGACGCACCACGCCCATGGACGGATGCATGCAACTGCATCCTTTTTACCCTAAAAATAATGTTTTCTGCCCCTCACAGCTAGGACCCACCAGCTACATCTTCGCACGCAAGGAAGTGCGTCCTTATTACGGGCAAAAAAATGATTCTTCCCCTAACAGCTAGGACCCACCAGTTATATCTTCGCACGCAAGGAAGTGCGTCCTTATCCTCCCTGACAGCTGGGACCCACCTGGTCGAAGCGTACGTAGCGTTGTCTATGTATGTACCGGTCGATCGGTCTGTCTGCCACAATGAACCGTGGTCAAGTAAGGAGCGGTAGCAGTTCAGCCAGTCCGGTCAAAACCGTGTACACGTACTTACAGCCAGATACCAAAAAATACGACCACATACGTACATACGGGCAGGGTCTCGAATGCGTACTCGCGCATACGTATAGCCAGGCCTCATGTACATGGAGAGGTAACGGACGGCAGCAACGGTGTCCTGTACATCAAAAGCCAACCGGCTGGGTCGGAATGGAGAAACTGTGTCGTTTTCATGGGGAGGCAACAGAATGCGTCGTGTTCATCGGGAGGCAACGGAATACGTCATGTTCATCGGGAGCCAACCGGCTTGGACGGAACAACCGAAACGAGGTCTGGCGTATCGCAGAACGGAGGAAATGGGCCTTCTGTTCGACCGCGTACGGTCGAAACAGGGTCCTGTTCATCGGGAAGGGTCTGGCATACCGCAAAAACGGATGAAACCGACTTGTGTTCCACCGCGTACGGTCGAAACGGGGTCCTATTGATCGGGAGGGGTGTGGCGTACCGCAAAACGGAGGAAACGGACTTGTGTTGGAGTGCCTACAGTCGAAACGGGGTCCTGTTCATCCACCGTCCACTGCCTCGCTCCAGCCTCCACCTGCTACTGTTCATCCCCGGGGTCCTGTTCATCCAGCCTCCACCGGCTACTGTTCAACCAGCCCTCCATGGGGTCCGGTTCATCAATCCTCCATCGGCTACTGTCCATGGAGCCTCCACGGGGTCCTGTTCATCCACCCTCCACCGGCCTCCTCGATCGGGGTCCTATTCATATAGCGGCAACGGCCTACTACTACCACGGGGTCCTGTTCATCCAACCCCCACCGGGAACTGTTCATCCAAGCCCCAACAACGCTCACTGTTCATCAAGAGGCAGCAGGTTCGATTGGCTCTAGTTAGCAGCAGTAGCGAAGGAATCGCTCGATCGGGTTGGGATCGATCGATCGCTCGGGTTCAGTAATGCGTAGCCAGTGAAATCGCTCCGGTTCAGTAAGCGAACGTGTCACAGCCCTAGCTCAGCCCATGTTGTCTTGCTTGATCTTCATGTCATCATGTTTAAATTCAAATGAAATTTGAATTGAGAAATTTTCAAAGCCTCAGAAACCTTTTAAAAATGATCAACATTAAAATCATCTCAATGAGTCCAAGAAAATGTTCCTGTTTCCCTCTGAAAATATTGGAAAGAGGTAAAATTCAAGCCAATATTTTTGGAAGCTCAGAAATATTTGTTATGGGCATTTGAGTTAATCTAATAATTATTTGCATTGGATTTATATTTGTTATATATTAAATATAAGTCCAATAATTCTGGAACTTTTTATGTGGTTCTGGATATTTCATATCTAACCCCATAATTATTTTCAGAAGCTACAAAAAGGTTTGGTCTTTGAACTAAATCAAAACAGAATGACAAAAATAGAAAAACAGAAATAAAGAAAGAAACAGGCTTACCTGGCCACTTACCTCGTAGCCCAGCAACTGGCCCAGCCCACCTCCACCTCGCCAGTCATCGTGCACCTCTCGCCAAGACGACGCACGCGTGGCCGATGCACGCGGGCACGCGCCCGAGCCACCTCCAGCATGTCTGCTCGCCGCTGTCGTCGCCCCCGAACGCCAGGCAACCCCTGGAACCCCCTCGGCCTCTCCCCACTCTCCCTGGACCCCTCCCCCTTCTCTGCTCACTCTCTCGCGCAGCCCGAGCGCGGCCGCCGCCGCCGTCCACTGCCACCACGACCACAGCCATCCCTGAACCTCTCCGACACAACCCCGAGCTCCGACACGACATCGTCGTCCTCCCCGCAGAGCCACACGACGCCGGACGCCCTGGAGCGCCCTCATCGACGCCATCTTCATCCTCTGCACCGACGGCCGCTGTCGACCGATTCGTCGTCACCAAGCCGTCCCCGAGCATGCTGGGATCACCGACGACCTCGCCGTGAGCTCCTCTACCTAACCCCCCCTTCCCCGTGCTCGATAGCCTAGCGTAGTCGCCATCTCCGTCAATGCCGAGACCTCGCGGGCGCTGGTCATGTCGCCGCCGTCGTTTTAGCTCCCCTCCGTCCAAGCTGAGCACACCACCGCACTCAACGCATCTCCAGGAGCCCGTAGCCAGCACCAGCTCCTCCCCACGTGCCCTACAGCCACCTGCTCGAGCTCACCCGAGCTTTGGCCACCGCCGCGAGCTCGACTCCGGCGAGCACAGCGCACCCTGTCCGCTCCTCCTTTCTCTGTTTAATGCGGAAGAGCATGGGCTTCCTCCTGGTAGTCTCCCCGCACCTAAACGCAGCCCCTAGCACTGCCCAGTAGCAGCTCCACCGCGCGGAATGGTCGCCGCCGGCCAGAGTCCGGCGATGATGACGTGGCGCGTCTTTAGCAGTTAATCACCTGCGAATTAACCCCATGGACCACTTACAGATGGGCCCACGCCCTTAATTAACCTGGATTAGTTTCTGTTTAGGATTAGATTAAGTCCAGTGGGCCCCGGCTGTGAAGTTTGACCTGCCCAGTCAGCATTGACCTGGCCCCACTAGTCAGCCTCTGTTCCTGCCTTGTCACACTGACATGCGGGACCCACGCGTCAGGTTTGACCTGGACCGGGTCTGTTGACCTGCTAAGGTCAGCATGCCGTAGTGCTGACGCGGTAAACCTTTTTTGGGATTTTAAATAAATCAAAAATGATTTATGAATTCCAGAAAATGCTATAAACTTCTAAAAATCATAGAAATTCAAGCGTAACTCCAAATGAAATAAATTATATACGAAAAATTATCAGAAAAATCCAATCTATCCATCTGTACCATTTTCATGCATGTTTGAGCAACTTATGCCTGCTGATCAGGTCAAATCAATTAAATGGCATTTGAATAATCACATATGGAGTTTGAATTTAAATCTTGTATTCAAACAAGCTTCATTTAAATCTCTGTTAGTTGCATTAGCTCAAATCACAGCATATTGCCATGCATGATGATGCATCATATTGCTACATTGCATTGATTGTGTTTCCTCTCTGTTGCCGGTATTTGTCCCCTCTCAGTAGACGTGGTTCCGACGATGAGATCGATGACACTGATGAAGAACTATACTATCTTCAGAAGTGCCAGGCAAGCAAAACCCCCTTTTTTTATTCCGATACAGTCCCACTCTCTCGCTCCTGCTCTCTTTTACTGCATTAGGACAACAACGATTCAACTGTTACATACTGCGGTAGTTGAAGCCCTTTCCTCTGCATGACCTGTCATTGCCCCAGTAAATAGATGAAACCCACTAGCATGAGTAGAAGTTGTTTGAGCCCTGTTGTGCCTACTCATTCATGCTTGTTGTCATGCCTGCTACTGCTTAGAGTTGAGTCAGGTCTGATTCATCGGGGATGAATTGGAATGTGGTGAGCATGTCCTGCTGTTGAGAGCTAAGTGTGTGCACACAATTTGGTAAAGGTAGCGGTGAAAGGCCATGTAGGAGTACATGGTGGGTTGTCTCATTGAAACCGTCCTCAGGAACTGAGTTATGTGTTTATGATCCATGAACAGTTACTACCACACATTGGGCTCCGGGCACTCGAAGCTCTCTCGACTTATTAATCAACCTGATCTCTGTCCAGGAGTTGCAACTTGTTTCTGGTGTTTGTAGGTAGTGCTAGTAGTCTACCAAGTGGCACGCGGAACACGTGGGCTTGGGACAAACTAGGCACAGTGGCACGGTGAACCAAGTGGCACCCGGATGGTGGGCTTGGGAACCCTGCTCACATCGTTTGGGGTCGTGAGTGACACCCCGGCCGGATCTCCTTGCGGATGGAACCCGAATAGGCGATAAACCTGTACTAGAGACTTGTGTGGTTAGTCAGGTCATGGACGACTCCCTCGCCAGGCTTCCGCTTGAAGGTTGCCGAGATACACGACGTGTACATGGTGGTAAGTGGCGAGAGCGTGTGTGAAGAAGTACACCCCTGCAGGGTTAACATCATCCATTCGAATAGCCGTGTCCGCGGTAAAGGACTTCTGGGTTGCCTGTACAGTTCATAGACAAGTGAAAGTGGATACTCTAAAATGCGCAAGATAAGTGTGAGTGCTATGGATGGCCTTCTCGTAGGGAGACGGGAGCAGATCCATAGTGGTGTATTGATATGGTGAATATGTGGACTCGTGTGCGCCACCTCAAAAGAGTTACTTGCAGTCGTAGTTTAGGATAGCCACCGGGTCAAAGCTGGCTTGCTGCAGTTAAACTCCACCACCCCCTTTGTTGATACTGATGCATATGTAGATAGTTCTGATGTAAGTCTTGCTGGGTACATTTGTACTCACGTTTGCTTAATTTATGTTTTGCAGAGAAACTTCAGTCTCACTAGTAGTACCGTGTGGACTTCGACGTTTAGCTTGTTACCTCAGCTACGATCTTGTACCCTTGGGAGGGTCTTGTAGATAGTCAGGCTTCTCAGCCTTTTTCATTTGTAGTTGTCTGTACTCAGACATGTTTATGCTTCCGCTTGATGCTTGTATGCTCTGTATGTTGGGTCATGAGACCCATGTTTGTAGTACTTGGCTCCTCGGAGTCTAATGAATAAATCATAGAGTTTTGTTGTGATGCCATGTTGTATTTGCACATATCGAGCATATTGTGTGTATGCTTTTGAAGTGCTTGGTATGTGTGGGATCCGACAACCTAGTTGTCTATCCTTGGTAGCCTCTCTTATTGGGAAATGTAGTCTAGTGCTTCCACTGAGCCATGGTAGTCTGCTACAGCCCGGTTTACCGGAGTCCTGCTAGCCCAGTTGCTACTGCTCTGGAACACTTAGACTGGCCGGCATGTGTTCTTCTTCGATCCGGTGTCTATCCCTTTGGGGAAATTTCACGCGGTGTCTTTCGGAGTCCTGTTAGCCTGCTACAAGCCGGATTCCCAGAGTCCTGCTAGCCAGTTGCTACAGCCTGAATTCACTCACTGATGACCGACACATTCGCTGCTGGGTCATGTATGCCTGTCCCTATAAGTTAGTGCCACTTCGGGTTCACGACTAGTCATGTCGGCCCGGGTTCTCTATCATATGGATGCTAGCTACACTATCATATACGTGAGCCAAAAGGGGCAAACGGTCCCGGGCCAGGTAAGGTGGCACCCGTGGGAATACCGTGCATGAGGCCGCAAAGTGATATGATGTGTTACATGCTAGATTGATGTGGCTTAGGATCGGGGCCCTGACAGCTTTGGTATCAGAGCCTGACTTCCTGTAGGATTACCCAGCCATACTGGTCGAAGTCGAGTCTAGAAATTCTTTAGTTATGTAAGGGAATTGATTGTGGAAGGGAAGTAAGGCTCTTTTTACTCCTTTGCCTTATGTCCTTCTGATCTAAGTCATCCTATGTCTTCTGCGGGGATTAAGAACTAGGCTTCTCATCTTTCTATCAGGTTCACGTGTTACTAATCTGACTTATAGGATTGTTGGTTTCAAGCCTCAGTTCAATTCCTACTACTTCCGTATGTTGACAATTGATCTCAGAACCTTGTTATTGTGATGTTGTGTGGTTATGCCACCATTTTGCAGGATGTCTCAAATCTTTTTGAGCATTTACAACCGTTATGCTATCTGGGTCATCCCAGGTTTCTAAACAGTCTGATGCATTTGCAAAACAATTCTTCATGTCCCGATGTTCCTTTGGGCAAGATCAACCACACTAACCAGTGTGTTGAGGTACTTTATTGCCTCGGTATATATGTTAAGAGTTATTATTATGACCCTAGGTGTCTTAAAGTACTACCTAGTTATCTAGCCATGTGTTAGTGTTCCCAGTGTGATGATTCTGGCCACCATTCTCAAAAGCATCCCGTGATGCCATTTAGTTAGTAGGTATTCCATCTGTGGGTTCTTGAACTTAAGATTCACTCTACTTACTTCATGCTGATAGTGTTTGCTTGTTCCTTTAGGATATTAGTAACCTTTGCGATAGTCCTCGAGGTCTGTGGTATTTCCTGCTTCCAAATACCATGAACCATTCTTGGTAGAAGTTCTTTTAACCAAAAGATCACAACCAGAGTGCTCTTGATGAGTTCTCCATTCTACATTGTGAATCTTCAAGTTCTACCTTTCTGCATGGGTTATCCGGAAGAAATGTTGAGCTTTATTCGACATACTAATCTATGCATTCACAACTCAGAAAGATATATGTCCCTTTGAGTTGTCCCTCTTTAGTTGTTATCTGACCTTCATCTGTCAATTGTTGGTCAGGAGTAGCTGTGCATTCATGTCCATCGATGCCTTTCACTCTTGTGGTCTGTCAAGCCATTCTATTCCGGAATGACTAGGAGAAGCAAACTCCAGCACCTCATCCATTTCTTGGACTGGTCAAAGTAGTTGTATTCCGCAGATCAAAATGCCAATCCAGCTTTTGTTCTATTTTACCTGCAGTATTACCCTCTTTATATCAGGAATGTCATGAGAATTGCACCATCTCTTGTGAATCCCTGATGCAGTGATACTTCTTGCCATCACTATTCATTCCTCGGTTCCGTGTTGTTGCAACCAGAATGCCGACAAGTGAACTATGATGTGTGAAATCAATACTCCTAGCAACCTCGTTGCTTGGTAGTTAATGGACAATACTCTCCTTCTTAGCGTGCTGGTTATCGAATCATCATCCTAAGATTGATCGTGCTACCTAGTCCATATTTCCTGGTGCACTCTTCGATCAAGAGTTAGGATTATATCAATCCCTTTCTTATTTGGTCATATCACCTTGCCCTCGAAAGCAAGATTGTTCTCGAGCTTAATAACATATCGGTGCGTGATATTCCGAATATCTTCTCGGAGGTATTACCGGGTTGTTCCCTGACTGTTATGTTGAGCTCGTGATCATGTTGATTTTTTTTCTAAAGCACCCATTCTCCAAGATTCTGTGTTGGATACCCTGAACTAGTTGGTTAAGCTGAACAACAACTTAGAGAGTTGGAAGATGTAAGCTTGTCCGACTTAGTTCATCACTAAGGGATAACCTTGTGTGTGTGTGTGTGTGTGTCAAAGAAAGATGATATCTTGATTGTTTGATCCTCGTGATCAGTTGTTGGACCTATTGTCTTGCCCAATCTTTGATTTGAGTATGGGCTATCGTTAAATCAAATCAGAACCAATGATGTTCGTAATGTTGTCTTACTCGTGGTCGCTTCCTCGAGCATCCACCATTATATCTTTTGGCTCTGACCAATGCTATCACCTTGTTCATATAATTATGGAATTCCATCTATATGGAAACCTGGATGAATTTTTGTTGAGCCATCAGCAACATTTTATCACCTCCATGATTCATGTTGAACATTAAAGCTAACATTGGAAACTTCTAAAAGCATTATTTTCATGTCCCGTTTATGAAGCATATGTTGGATGAAAGAAGTGACTTTCTCCTATTCACGTGCATTTGGTGTAAGTTGCCGCCGTGAGTTCGAGAAAGATTGTTTTTGTTTCCTCTGGTACCATCCCAGGTCAGTCATGCATGTGCAAAGTATGCTATGGTTTGACAGGCTCGCTACCTCCATTCCATATGTATCTCCTAGTACACCAAGCCACTGATTGATTTGTTCAAGGAGAAGATGTTCCTTCTTAAGAATCATGACTTATGTTAGGACTTTGTTATCCTCGATGATGGTTCCCAACCTGAACTCGGCAATGTTTTATTATAAGACTACTACATGGTGATGCTTGTCTGGGACAACGTGTTCACATGTACGTAGCAGAACCAGCTCATGTTTTGGAGCTTGCTATCGTAGTTCATCTCCCGAGAATCTCGCAATGTCATCTCGTCGATTTGTGTTGCAAACTTTCTTTTCCAAACACGTTGTCTGAATTATCCTGTTACCAACCAGATCTGAATCTCAGGCAGATATGATGGTTGGAACCTCTTCCAAGAACTATGATACAGGATCCAGTGAAGTGGACGCACCTAGCTGGAAGCACTATTGTTGTAGTATCTTGATTAAGCCGTTTGGTCACCTCCCATGAGGATTTCGCATGACTTATCCTAGATGTTCCTTATGGATTTTGTGCTTCCGAAGTCCGACCTTTTACTTGATGTTCTAGATACCAAACCATATCTATAAATGGGTGACGCTAGCACCTCAAGGAGAACATTAGAAGAGGAGTGCTAAATGTCTCTCGGTCGATCATCCAGATTTCGTTCCCTTGGCCTCGCTAAGGTGAAATCTGAGAAAGTGTTGTCTTCCTTTGCACCTGCATTGTCCATCACTATTCATAATGGTAGTAAGATGTGTTGCCAGGATCCTCGGCACGGATGTTGGTAAGACCTTGATGACTATGGAAATGCTCAAGTTCTTGAGAGCACACGCAGTCACTAGGTTATATCCTCGGTATCAATTGGAATGTGCCTCCCGTTTGCCGAGTTGTTCTATAACCATAGTTTCCTTTCCGAACTGAGTATGCCATTTCCCCGACCCCGTTCAAACGATCATCTTGAATTGCTCGATCTTCAAGGAGATCGTTTCCTGTGGAATATCCTTTCGTCGTCATCGAGTTGAGTGAAGATCTCGAGAGAAAGGATATCAAGATCAACATGAAGCAAGGAATCAACGTTCCTATGAAGGGCAATTGGACCATGAAGATCGTGTTAGCTTCGTGTCCCTCTGTCTTCTTACCTCACGTCTTGAATCTCGGGACGAGATTCTTGATTAGTGAGGGTGAGTTGTCATAACCCTAGTTCAGCCCTGTTGTCTTTGCTTGATCTTCATGTCATCATGTTTAAATTCAAATGAAATTTGAATTGAGGAATTTTCAAAGCCTTGGAAACCTTTTAAAAATGATCAACATTAAAATCATCTCAATGAGTCCAAGAAAATGTTCCCGTTTCCCTCTGAAAATATTGGCAAGAGGTAAATTTCAAGCCAATATTTTTGGAAGCTCAGAAATATTTGTTATGGGCATTTGAGTTAATCTAATAATTATTTGCATTGGATTTATATTTGTTATATATTAAATATAAGTCCAATAATTATGGAAATTTTTATGTGGTTCTGGATATTTCATATCTAACCCCATAATTATTTTCAGAAGCTACAAAATGGTTTGGTCTTTGAACTAAATCAACACAGAATGACAAAAATAGAAAAACAAAAATAAAAAAGAAGCAGGCTTACCTCGCCACTTACCTGGTAGCCCAGCAACCGGCCCAGCCCACCTCCACCTCGCCAGTCATCGTCCACCTCTCGCCAGGAGGATGCACGCGTGGCCGATGCACGCGGGCACATGCCCGAGCCACTTCCTGCCTGTCTGCTCGCCGCTGTCGTCGCCCCCGAACGCCACGCAACCCCTGGAACCCCCTCGGCCTCTCCCCACTATCCCTGCACCCCCTCCCCGTTCTCTGCTCACTCTCTCGCGCAGCCCGAGCGCGACCGTCGCCGCCGTCCGCTGCCACCACGACCACAGCCATCCCCAAACTTCTCCGACACAACCCGGAGCTCCGACACGACATCGCCATCCTCCTCCCTGTGCCACAGGATGCCGGACGCCCTGGAGCGCCCTCATCGATGCCATCTTCGTCCTCTGCACCGACGGCCGCCGTCGACCGATTCGTCGTCACCAAGCCGTCCCCGAGCACGCTGGAATCACTGACGACCTCGCCGTGAGCTCCTCTACCTAACCCCCCTTCCCCGTGCTCGATAGCCGAGCGTAGCCGCCATCTACGTCGATGCCGAGATCTCGCCGACGCTGGTCATGTCACCGCCGTCATTTTAGCTCGCCTCCGTCCAAGCTGAGCACACCACCGCGCTCAACGCATCTCCAGGAGCCCGTAGCCAGCACCAGCTCCTCCCCACGTGCCCTACAGCCACCTGCTCGAGCTCACCCGAGCTCCGGCCGCCGCCGCGAGCTCGACTCCGGCGAGCACAGAGCACCCCGTCCGCTCCTCCTTGCTCTGTTTAATGCGGAAGAGCATGGGCTTCCTCCTGGTAGTCTCCCCGCACCTAAACGCAACCCCTAGCACCGCCCAGCAGCAGCTCCGCTGCGAGGAATGGTCGCCGCCGGCCAGAGTCCGGCGATGATGACGTGGCGCGTCTTTAGCAGTTAATCACCTGCGAATTAACCACATGGACCACTTACAGATGGGCCCATGCCCTTAATTAACCTGGATTAGTTTCTGTTTAGGATTAGATTAAGTCCAGTGGGCCCCAGCTGTCAGGTTTGACCTGGACCGGGTCTGTTGACCTGCTGAGGTCAGCATGACGTAGTGCTGACGCGGTAAACCTTTTCTGGGATTTTAAATAAATCAGAAATGATTTCTGAATTCCAGAAAATGATATAAACTTCTAAAAAATCATAGAAATTCAACCGTAACTCCAAATGAAATAAATTATATATGAAAAATTATCAGAAAAATCCAATCTATCCATCTGTACCATTTTCATGCATGTTTGAGCAACTTATGCCTGCTGATCAGGTCAATTCAAATAAATGGCATATGAATAATCACATATGGAGTTTGAATTTGAATCTTGTATTCAAACCAGCTTCATTTAAATCGCTGTTAGTTGCATTAGCTCAAATCGCAGCATATTGCCATGTCATGATCATGCATCATATTGCTACATTGCATTGATTGTGTTTCCTCTCTGTTGTCGGTATTTGTCCCCTCTCAGTAGACGTGGTTCCGAATAAGATCGATGACACCGATGAAGAACTATACTATCTTCAGAAGTGCCAGGCAAGCAAAACCCCCTTATTCATTTCGATACAGTCCCACTCTCTCGCTCCTGCTCTCTTTTACAGCATTAGGACAACAACGATTCAACTGCTACATGCTGCGGTAGTTGAACCCCTTTCCTCTGCATGACATGTCATTGCCACAGTAAATAGATGAAACCCACTAGCATGAGTAGGAGTTGTTTGAGCCCTGTTGTGCCTACTCATTCATGCTTGTTGTCATGCCTGCTACTGCTTAGAGTTGAGTCAGGTCTGATTCATCGGGGATGAATTGGAATGTGGTGAACATGTCCTACTGTTGAGAGCTAAGTGTGTGAACACGATTTGGTAAAGCTAGCGGTGAGAGGCCATGTAGGAGTACATGGTGGGTTGTCTCATTGAAACCGTCCTCAGGAACTGAGTGCTGTGTTTGTGATCCATGAATAGTTACTACCACACATTGGGCTCCAGGCACTCCAAGCTCTCTCGACTTATTAATCAACCTGATCTCTGTCCAGGAGTTGCAACTAGTTTCTGGTGTTTGTAGGTAGTGCTAGTAGTCTACCAAGTGGCACCCGGTACAGGTGGGCTTGGGATAGACTAGGCACAGTGGCACGGTGAACCAAGTGGCACCCGGATGGTGGGCTTGGGAACCCTGCTCACATCGTTTGGGGTCGTGAGTGACACCCCGGCCGGATCTCCTTGCGGATGGAACCCGAATAGGCGATAAACCTGTACTAGAGACTTGTGTGGTTAGTCAGGTCATGGACGACTCCCTCGCCAGGCTTCCGCTTGAAGGTTGCCGAGATACACGACGTGTACATGGTGGTAAGTGGCGAGAGCGTGTGTGAAGAAGTACACCCCTGCAGGGTTAACATCATCCATTCGAATAGCCGTGTCCGCGGTAAAGGACTTCTGGGTTGCCTGTACAGTTCATAGACAAGTGAAAGTGGATACTCTAAAATGCGCAAGATAAGTGTGAGTGCTATGGATGGCCTTCTCGTAGGGAGACGGGAGCAGATCCATAGTGGTGTATTGATATGGTGAATATGTGGACTCGTGTGCGCCACCTCAAAAGAGTTACTTGCAGTCGTAGTTTAGGATAGCCACCGGGTCAAAGCTGGCTTGCTGCAGTTAAACTCCACCACCCCCTTTGTTGATACTGATGCATATGTAGATAGTTCAGATGTAAGTCTTCCTGGGTACATCTGTACTCACGTTTTCTTAATTTATGTTTTTTAGAGAGACTTCAGTCTCACTAGTAGTATCGCGTGGACTTCGACATTTAGCTTGTTACCTCAGCTACGATCTTGTACCCTTGGGAGGGTCTTGTAGATAGTCAGGCTTCTCAGCCTTTTTCATTTGTAGTTGTCTGTACTCAGACATGTTTATGCTTCCGCTTAATGCTTGTCTGCTCTGTATGTTGGGTCATGAGACCCATGTTTGTAATACTTGGCTCCTCGGAGTCTAATGAATAAATACTTTGAGTCGTAGAGTTTTGTTGTGATGCCATTTTGTATTTGCACATATCGAGCATATTGTGTGTATGATTTTGAAATACTTGGTATGTGTGGGATCCGACAACCTAGTTGTCTATCCTTGGTAGCCTCTCTTATTGGGAAATGTAGTCTAGTGCTTCCACTGAGCCATGGTAATCTGCTATAGGCCGGTTTACCGGAGTCCTGCTAGCCCATTGCTACTGCTCTAGAACACTTAGACAGGCCGGCATGTGTCCTTCTTCGATCATGTGTCTGCCCTTCAGGGAAATGTCACACGGTGTCTTCGGAGTCCTGTTAGCCTGCTACAGCCTGGATTCCTGGAGTCCTGCTAGCCGAGTTGCTACAGCCCGAATTCACTCGCTGATGACCGACACGTTCACTGCTGGGTCATGTATGCCTGTCCCTGTAAGTTAGTGCCACTTTGGGTTCACGACTAGTCATGTCAGCCCGGGTTCTCTGTCATATGGATGATAGCGACACTATCATATACGTGAGCCAAAAGGCACAAACGGTCCCGGGCCAGGTAAGGTGGCACCCGTGGGAATATCGTGCGTGAGGCCGCAAAGTGATATGATGTGTTACATGCTGGATCGATGTGGCTTAGGATCGGGGTCCTGACAGAATGCCTCCCTCGGGATCAGTTAGAGCCCAACGCCTCGCATCCATATGTGTATGTGTACGAGAGAAATGCAATCCCTCCGTGCATCGCTCGGCCCGGACTACCCTCCGTAACCGAGAACTCCCAGAAATTTTCTTTGCCCTCCCTTCTACCACGATTTTTTCCGTCATGGATGGCCCAAAAAATGTCATGCAGGTGCGTCCCCTGCCCGCCCAGGAGGAAATGCCCATTTTTTGTCATGACTTTTTGTCATAGAAGTAGGAGCCCACCACATCTATGATGATACTGGGTTTTGTCACAATTATCAACATAGAAGTGTCATAAGCATGACAGAATAAAATTTCGTTCGGCCCAAAATGTCACGGATTTGTCTTTTCTTTGTAGTGTTCACTTGGGCCCCTGAGTCTTCTATGACCCAGGTTTGTTTTAGGCTGCATTGGGACGTCCTCCCACCCCCTTGGCCACCATCCCTTGCTCCTATATAAGTAGATCAATCTAGTAGCTTTTTGCTTGGAATTTGTTTAGTTAAAAATTAGCAAACGCAACTTCGTGTACTTTATTTGTGTCCAACGACCAGACCAAGACCGCTTTTGGATCCCCACCATTATCAATACTTCATCCATATTCGCAATATTCAGAATGCTTTATCATATTCTTGCTTGTTCTTCGATTGCTTGTAGGAATAGACCTTTGTGGTCAGGTTGATCAGGCCCCGGCGTGGTCAATAACCTCTCGGAGTTGGTTTAGCGATTGCTAAGGCACAACATCGTGCATTTTTGTGTTCGCATCGTCAAAGTCATCTCCACCAAATCTATAGTTATCATCTAATCGAAAGACGCGACACCTTTGCCTTTATAACGTGTAAACGGGGTCTGGATGGCTCGTGCGCACGGCGTCGCCTGGGAGGTGTTGTCTTCATCTTCTTGGGATCCTTCTCCTTCATCGTGGCCTTTGGGTGCTTCTCCTACTCCATTGGGGTGTCCCTTAGCTGGTTGGTGGTGTTGGTGTTTGTACTAATGACACATAGCATGTTTTTGTGAGGTAGCATCCAAGTTCCATCTACATCCATATCGATCTCGAGTAGGAGTGAGTTCACCTCGGTTTCAATGGAGCGTGCTCAAGCTCTTGTCATAGGTCCACATGGTGCTTGAGGTGTTAGTGTAGAGTCCATGGGGATCATGGAAGGATGCTCCGCATCACAAGGGGTTGTCAATCCCTTGGCAGTTTACTGCAAGATCAAATGTTGTAGTGATAGATAGATAAACAAAAACACAAAATAAAATAAAAGTAATTAAATTGCAGCAAGGTATTTTTGGATTTTAATATATGATAAAGATAGACATGGGGGCCATATCTTTCATTGGAGGCTTCTCTCTCGAACAAAAAGCACACGGTGGGTAAACACATTACTGTTGGGCAATTGATAGAAAAGCGCATAGTTATGACGATATCCAAGGCAATGATCATGTATATAGGCATCACGTCCGAGACAAGTAAACCGAATCCTGCCTACATCTACTATTACTCCACACATGGACCACTATCCAGCTTGCATCTAGAGTATTAAGTTCATAAAGAACAGAGTAAAGCCTTAAGCAAGATGACATGATGTAGAGAAAGTAAATCCAATTCGATATGAATAAACCCCATCGCTTTATCCTTAATGGCAACGATACAAATACATGTCATGTCCCTTTCTGTCACTGGGATTGAGCACCATAAGATCGAACCCATCACAAAGCACCTCTCCCATTACAAGATAAATCAATCTAGTTGGCCAAACCAAACGGATAGACTAGAGAGAAATACAAAGCTATAACAATCATGCATAAAAGAGTTCAAAGAAGACTCAAATAATATGCATAGTTAATCTAATCATAAACCCACAATTCATCCGGTCCAAACAAACACACCGCAAAAAAAGGATTACATCGAATAGATCTCCAAGAACGCGAGGAGAACATTATATTGAAGATCAAAGAGAGAGAATAAGCCATGTACCTACTAGCTATGGACCCGTAGGTCTGTGGTAAACTACTCACACATCGTCGGAAGGGCAGCAAGGTTGATGTAGAGGCCCTCCGTATCGGTGCAACAAATGATACAGGCGTGCTAGCACCCAATATCCAACACCAGCATGTAAAAGCAAGACCAAACCAGAAGAACCGCTTTTTGTGAGATTAAGGAGCGGATCAACAAGACCAAGCTAAATGTGCAAGACAGTAGAGCACTACCTTGGGAAAGCCTCCCTTGCCAGGCAGGAGCGCCTGGTCGGGTCGAGGCCGCCGCAAGGACGGATCCAAGACTTTCTCGCCAGGCTGGCTGGGGCCACCAAGATACCACTGCTCCACCGCACAACAATGGAAATCACCTATCAATGCGGTGTCGAGCCCTCAAGATGATTAAGTGGCTTCCACTAAGCACATGGTAGCCCATTCGAAGACAGATTACGCTCATGTGACACCCGTCCAGAGCCGTGTCAAGCAGATAAGCGGAAGACAACTAAGCGGCACGGTAGGCTTGCCGGGCACCACCCTCCACATGACACCTAGTAGTGCATTTAATGCATTTGTTCTAACTGCCAGAGTTAGGTATGATAGCACTGTTAGCTATTTAATCACTAGATAATGACTGTTTTGCCACTGTGGTTACCCCTTTTAGCTATAAAAGGAGGTCCAAGGTAACTAAGGAAAGGATTCAGACCCTTCACACTTGTACACGCGTGGCTGCTCCTCCCACGAGGCAACCTTGTCGGGCTCGAGTGTTGCATGTTGTTGTGTTCCTCCACTTAATCCACCAAAGTAGGAGTAGAGTTTTAGGCCTCATAGCACCGAACCTGGGTAAAAATAACCAGTGTCATCGCCATCGTGCTGTCTCATTGCATCCGCTCTTTGTGCAATGTGACCTTCCCCCTTGCCGAACCACAAAGGTGCTCCTGGCCCCATAGTCGATCGTGTCCACCCATGACATCTTTGGCACGCCAGGTAGGGGGAAGCGCTTGCGCGAACCAGAGGCCGTGAACAATGCGTCAATCATCATCATCATCGTCATCATCCTTGTCCATGGCGCCCAAGAAGAAACCCGACACAGCAGCTGATCCTTCCAGTTTGAAGACCCCCTCGCACGCAGCCGCGGAAAACATAGGCGCTGCAGCGGCATTGGAGGACGCGGGTACTGCAGGTGACACAATCGGCGTGGGCGGCACCGTTGTTGTGTCCCCTGTGGTCGAAGTTGGAGCAGGAGACACCATGGCAGGGCGACACGAACAACATCCCAATGGCCATGACCCGCAGGCCACGAGTGGAGGGAATGTTTACTCCCAACCTCCCCGTCTCGCTACCAGGCGCAGCCGCAACATTGACTCCCGCTCTGGTGCAAGTCATGACCCTCCAGCCGCACCCACCACAGGTGCGGCTACTGGGAATGCCCCTTGCCCGGAGCAAGGCGAGTAGGATGGGGTGCAGAATGGGGTTGCCAATACCCGGGCATGTCCTACTCATCGCCCAACTGCCATGGTGACCAGTTCGCGGCGGCAAGAGTGCGGCGACGCTCCTGCTGGTGCAACCAGGAGTGGAGCGACGTCACAATCCACCTTGTCAGCTATACTGAGCATGGCTATGGAAGCCATGGCACGAGCCCAACTCCTACTGAGATTCCCACCAGTGGCCGATCAAATGGATGAGTGGAGAGCCACCATCCAGAGTTTGATTGGCTTTGCTAAGGCTGAAAAATTCTAGCAGGCAGAGCCATCGCGGAACCCGCGAACGATAACAGCGGGACGAACTGCTCGCCGTGTTGAGGTGGCCACACCAATGGTGTAGTCCCCTCTGTGGCAGCAAACCTAGGGACAGAAACAAGGGCAACAAGATCATGATCCTAATGGAGCATCGATGGCCTCGTCCAACCCACAGGACCACCGGGATCAACGACGGGTTCTGCAGGATCGACGGAGGGAAGATGCGCACGTCACCATCGAACGGTGACGGGAAACCCGCCGTTAATCTGATAGGCGCAATGGCCCAGACGTTGAAAAACCCGCTCCCAGTGATGGCGGGTACTTACCTTTCGAGGTTGGGTGGCCTGTCTTCACTCGCGAGCCGCGACAAGTCCCTTGGCCATCTGCCCACATTTTCAAGCCCGAGTTGCCAGAAACATATGATGGGAAGTTGAACCCGGCAGAGTATTTGAGCATCGACACAATTGTTGTTCAAGCCACCGGAGGAAGAGATGAGAAGGTGTTCGCCAATTACTTCCCTTTGGCACTTAAGACAAATGTGAGGTCATGGCTAATGCACCTGCCGGGGAACTCCATTTCATCATGGGCTGACCTATCCAATGAGTTTTTTGGTGCCTTCACAGGCGGCCATCAAGAGCCTGGATGGTCCAGCGACTTGCATCTCCTTCCACAGAAGGAAGTAGAGAGCTTGCGAAAGTATATGCATAGTCTCAATCGGGTGCATCGCAATATTCCAGATATACATCCAGCAGCCGTGATTGTTGCGTTCCATTCGAACATGCGCAACAGAAGGATACGTTCCAAGATGAACGTTCGACTGCCCAAGACCGTCAATGAATTGTAAACTTTGGAAGACAAGTGTGCTCGGGCTGAAGAAGGAAGGCGACTCCCCGGGGAGGAGGATGGCATTGATGTCAATTTAGAGGACGACGACAAGACTGCTAACCCGAAGAGGAGGAATCGGAAGCGCAATAAGAAACGCAAAGATAACTTAGTATTGGACGTCGAGGGCTCTGGCGATCTTGGCACCGGTAAGAAGGCCAAAACCGAAGCCCTCGGCAAGGAAGCTGTCATGTGCACTAATTGTCGGGAATGACCTTCAAGAATGCCATCAAGTTGAGCAGCTCGTTAAGAAACATAAGGCTAAGTATGAGAAGCGTGACATGGAAAGAGACCAGGAAGGGTCGTGGTGGCAGAGGAGGCCACCGCAGCAAGGCCCCGCAGCAGAAGGAAAAGCCAGCTAGAGGCTGAGAGAAGAAAGAAGGGGACGAGGATAGTGATGAAGGGGATGAGGAAGAAACCAGCGAGCAAGAGTTCCAGAAAGCAAATGAAGCCATGTGCATTGACAGAGGTGCGTCCATGCACGCCTCTCACCGCCAACTCAAGCAGTGGGCACGAGAGGTCAATGCCTTGGAGCCAGCTAGAGATTCTCGGAAGCCACTCAAGTGGTTCCGCACGCCTATCATCTTTGACGAAGAGGATCACCTTGACCGTACCACTACAGTTTGGTGTTTGCCGTTGTTTGTCTCTCCAACAATACGCAACCTCAAGGTCATAAAGATGCTAGTTGACAGCAGGGCTAGGCTGAATCTAAGCTCCCCCAAAGAAGACAGCAAGCTGCAGATCCTTGCTGAAGAGCTCAAGGTTACTTACAAGTTCCAAGGAATCAACCCCGGCAGGAGCCGGCCTAAGGGAAAGATTATGTTGCATGTAACATTTGGTGGAGAACTGAACTACCGGACAGAAAGGATTGTGTTTGACGTTGTCGAACTCCCTTTGCCATATAATGGGATTCTTGGTTGTCCAGCTCTCGAAAAATTCATGGTAGCATCCCACTATGCCTACAATACATTGAAGATGCCAGGACCGATGGGCATCATTTCCATCCAATCAGACAAGAAAGATGCAATCATATCCGTGGACAAGATGTACCGAGATGCGGTACCTGCTGCGGCTGCAAAAGCCGCAGCTCCCTCCAAAGAAATAAAGAAGGGAAAGAAATCTGGTGAGGATGCTGACAAGGAGTCCGGGAAGCGTGCCTCTCCGGAGTGTGATGCGCCTGTTGATGACCTACCGGAGAGTTCCACTAGCAAGAGATCCAAGGTTGCTTCGCCTGCCGTCAAGAAAGTCCCGACAAGGCAGGATGGCATTGACAGTACCTTCACCATCAGCGCCACCCTTGACGACAAATAGGAAAACACGCTCGTTGCCTTCCCGCGGGCGAATGTCGATGTGTTTTCTTGGCAACCATCTGACATCCCCGGCGTTCCCAGGGAGATAATCGAGCACCACCTTGCTGTCCGCCCTCATGCTCGGCCCGTAAAGCAAAAGGTCAGAAAGCAAGCCTTGTAACGACGGCAGTTCATTGCCGAGGAGATTAAGAAGCTTGAAGACTCTGGATTGGTCAGGGGACTATTGCATCAACGTGGTTGGAAAATCCAGTAGTAGTGCGCAAGGCAAATGGGAAATGGAGGCTTTGCATTGACTTCAGACCTAAACAAGGCCTACCTTAAGGACCCTTTCCCCCAGCCGTGCATCAATCAGATCGTGAATTCCAACTCCGGGTGTGATCTGCTTTGCATTTTGGATGCATACTCTGGGTACCATCAGATATTTATGTCCAAGGAAGATGAAAAGAAAACTGCATTCATAACCCCATGTGGCACGTACTACTTTGTGAAAATGGCTTTTGGTTTAAAGAGCGCTGGATCCACTTTTGCAAGAGCTGTACAAATTGGTTTTGAGCCTCAGATGCACAGGAATGTAGAAGCTTACAGGGATGATATAGTGGTCAAGACCAAGGACAGATCAACGCTCATTCAAGATTTGGAAGAGACCTTTGCAAACTTGCGCAAGATCAATTTGAAGCTAAACCTTGAGAAGTGTGTGTTTGGTGTACCCTCCGGCAAGTTCCTTGGTTTCTTTGTATCCCAGCAGTGGATAGAGGTCAACCCAGACAAGATCAGGGCAATCGAGCAGATCCAAGCACCCAAGACTGTCAAATATGTGAGGCATTTGAACGGATGCGTTGCCACGTTGAGTAGGTTCATTTCCAAGTCTGTCGAGCGGGCCTTGCCTTTCTTTGAAATCTTGAAGAAGGCAGGGCCTATGAAGTGGACCCTGGAGGAAGAAGCAGCGCTGCAAGACCTAAAAGCATACCTTTTGTCTGCTCCCGCTCCCACCCTAGTTGCTCCTAAACCACAAGGGCCGTTGTTGCTATATTTAGCGGCAACGAATCAAGTTGTTAGTGCAGCACTCGTGGCACACCGAGAAGTGGATGAAAAGGCAGCTACAACAATTGTCCCCTCCGGAGGTGAAACTGAACCAGTCACGCAGTATCAGACACAGACCAAAGGAATGCAGAGCAAGTTAGTGAAGGCGGTTCCAAAACCGCGGCAATGAAGAATGTGATGAAACGGCCAAGGTACTTTGTCAGCTCTCTGTTACGGGGGGCTAGGTCAAGGTACTCTAGAGTGCCAAAGTTGATCTTCATCCTTGTCATGGCCTCGAGGAAATTGTGCCACTACTTCCAACCCCATGAGATCACGGTTGTTACCCGTTTTCCACCACAGCGCATACTAAGGAATCCTGAAGCCACCGGAAGGATAGTTGAGTGGGCTCCGGAGTTGTCTAGCTTTGGCATGAAGTACGAAAGTACCTCAACCATTCAGAGCAGAGCGTTGGCAGAGTTCATTGCGGAATGGACACCTACTCATTATGAATAAGTGCCGGATATAATCATCCCCGGCAAGGAAGCACCGCGGGCGTAGATCATGTATTTTGATGGTGCTTTCTCATTCCAGGGCGCCGGAGTTGGCGTGCTTCTTGTTGCGCCCACTGGAGAGCAACTCAAGTACGTGGTTCAAATGCACTTTCCCCGGGAGAAAGCCACCAACAACACTGCTAAGTATGAAGGGCTCCTTGCTGGGCTCAGAATTCCGGTTGAGTTGAGAATCAAGAAGTTGATCATCCGCGGAGACTCGCAACTTGTGGTGAGGCAAGTTAATAAGAATTACCAGAGCCTGTGGATGAAGACATTTGTGGATGAGGTAAGAAGGCTGGAAGAACACTTTGATGAGCTGCAAGCAGAGCACGTGCCGCGTGCGGAGAACCACATCACTGATCACCTGTCAAAATGTGCGGCACAAAAGCTCCCTATGGAACCAGGGACTTTTGTCCTCCACCTAACCCAACCATCAGTGTCTCCTTCAATGATGGCCAGAAAGAGGAAAAAGTTGGACTCCGGTAAGTATCTCCCAGCAGGGTTCCCTGAACCCGCTGGTAGAGAGGTTGCCGTGAACGACTCCACTTCGTTTGGTGAGCAGCACCCTCCCGCAGAGCCACAGCCTCTTGTGGTCGAGGCAAGCGCTCCCACGAATGAGGAGGTGCCTTTGGTCCTTGTCGTTGAGCCATAAGCTCCAACCTGGGCACATCACATAGTCCATTACCTTCAAACAGGAGAACTTCCCGAAGAGCAAGAACAAGCTGAAAGAGTAGCCCGACGGTCCAGTATGTATCAATTTGTCGATGACACTCTTTACAGAAGAACAACAAATGGGGTGAAATTGAAGTGCACCTGCCAGGAAGATGGACTTGAACTGTTGGTGGACACAAGGGTACGTGCGGTTCTCACATTCGATCAAGGGCCCTGGTTGGAAAAGCATTCCGGCAAGGTTTCTATTGGCCCACGGCCCTCCAAGATGCGATTGAACTAGTCACCAAGTGTGAAGCCTGCTAGTTCCACTCCAAGAACATCCATCAACTAGCTCAAGCTCTCCAGACAATCCCTCTATCCTGGCCATTTTTGGTCTGGGGGCTCAACATCTTGGGCCCCTTCCCCCATAATATCGGGGGCTTTGAATTCTTGTACATCACCATCAACAAGTTTACAAAGTGGCCGGAAGTGGAACCAGTGAGGAAGGTGACCGCACAATCAACTATCAAGTTCATGAAAGGATTGGTGTGTAGATTTGGAGTGTCTGCCAGGATAATCACTGACAATGGCACCCAATTCATGAGCTGCGGCTTCATGCAATACATCCAAAACCTTGGAAGCAAGGTCTCCTTTGCTTCTGTTGCTCATCCCCGAAGCAATGGCAAGATGAGAGGATGAACGCTGAAGTTTTGCGTGGACTCAAGGAAAGAACTTTTGATAGGCTGCAGAAGTGCGGCAGACGCTGGATCAACGAGCTGCCGGTGGTTCTTTGGTCCCTCCGTACGACACCCAATTGAGCCACCGGGCAGACTCCCTTCTCCCTAGTATATGGGGCGGAAGCAGTGCTCCCCACGGAACTCATATACGGGTCACCTCGACTACTTGCCTATGACGAAATAGAGCAAGAGCAGCTCTGGCATGACGATGTCATGCTCCTCAAGGAAGATCGTCTATGGGCCACTGTGCGTGCTGCATGCTACCAGCAAGCATTGCGCCGCTATCATAGCCGCAGGATTCATGCCCGGAGCCTTGAGGACGGCGACCAGGTCCTTATGCATGTTCAATCCGCCAAGGGTTCCAACAAGTTGACGCCAAAGTGGGAAGGCCCTTACCGGGTAGTACGAGTCACCAGACCTGGCGCAGTTCATCTGGAGACTGAAGATGGCAATGGAGTGCAAAACTCATGGAATATTGAGCATCTTCGCAAGTTCTACCCGTGAGGCGCGGTTACCAGGCTCAACCCCGGCAGCCACCTTTTGTGCAAGCCTTGCTGATGTGCATGTAACCCTTTGTACAAAGCCAGACGCAAACCCTGTGCAAAGATAATAAAACGGAGCGCTGGCATCTAGAGCTTGCATGCATATTTATTTAAGTATGATTCTGCTATATTCATTAGCCCATATAGATGAGGTCGTATGCTACCATTTCTCCCTGAACTGACAATAGGGCTACTACCGCAGATAAACTTCCCGAAGAAGAGGAGCGAGAACAAGCTTGCATATCAACCCCAGCAACCTGAGGAAGATAAGTTCTTTCTTTTAACATTCATAGTACGCCACTTTGAGAAAAACTTGTGCGTAGAGAAACCTTGTCACCCTCCAACATTTGTGCTCCCATTCCTTCGATTCAAAAGTAACTTTGATCAGCGTCGTCGCAGTGGCATTCAGCGACGAGGTTGACTAAGGGCTAGTTCTCTTCCATGCTCCTAGCCCGCCAAGCAGAGCCTTCCGGCAGGCAATGGAAGAAATAGGCAAGATATCTTGCCGGAAAATCTTGTTTAGTTGAAAGTATAAAGGAATTGCTCCTTTGCATGGACATGACACATGCAGAAGTACCTGGCAAGCATGTCTTTTCCATTAATGCGCACACAAACAAGTGCAAACCTCACAGGGTACAAATATGGATGGAAAAGATTACATAATTAGGACTAAAGTTTGGCGAGTGCCTACATGTTTTAGATTGAAAAAATATAAGTGCCCCGTAATCCCTTTCTTGTCCCTCTCCTCCTAGGGGCTACAGTGGGAGGTGAAGAGGACAAAAGGAGTGCCTGGGCAGAAGCCTGGCCTGACCCCGTCAGGGCCTGTGAGATGCAGTCTGACAAGATCGGGAGGGCGCGGACGAAGGCGATGGACGGAGAGAGCGGTTAGGCGACGCCCTGGTGACCACCGCCAGGACCAACGGAATGTGGCTCGAGGGAAACCGGCCGGGAAGACGAAGCCAGAGTCCAGCTGGAGGAGGCGAAGACATCCACACCCAACACCCTGGCAAATCGCTCTGCCAGGGGAGAAGACACAGGTGCATATGGTTGTGCTGCCGGCGCCTTGCTGACGGCGACGGTGCGGCCGGTGTTTAGCTGGAGTCCGAACCGCCATCCTCCGGCTCGGCGCCGTTGTCATCACCGGCATTGTCCTCTTCGTCGTTGTCGCTCGAGGAGGAGCTTTTGTCGTCGGTCAAGCTTTTCGCCCAGCACCCTAAGCGAGCACCCCGAACACCCGAAGAACTTGATGGAGAGAAGGTTGGCCTCCATTAACTTGAAATGGAGAACAGGCCCTGCCGCTAAGCTGTGGACACGAGCAAAAGTTTTCTAGCCACGCCGGAGAAGAATGACATGAGGCGCGGGGAACTCCACATCCACCCGCATACTGCCGTTATAGTAGCCCCTCATGTGCAACCTCAATCTTGGCGGATGTTCTACTTCCATCACTCTTGCGAAGGGAGTGGGAAGCCGAAGACGGCTGCGCGAGGGCCCGTGCAGTTTGACGACGAACTCCAACTGCTGGTCGCCGACATGGCCTTCATTCGGGGCCAGGGCGGCTGGAGGAGGAGCAATCGGAGCACCGCCACGCTCTCCTCGGCCCTGAGCGCCACAATGGCTGCGCCCTGTCCTACCGCGCCACCTCGTGCGCTGGACTCTGCCCCTGCATTCCCAGCAGGGGGAGGGTTGCACTGTCGAGTAGAATCCCTCGTCGCCACTACTGGAGTACTACCACGTCCTCTTCCCCTCACCATAGTGGAAGAGGGATGCAAGGAGAAGAAGAAGGAGATGTATGTATGGATGAGCCCCTCGCCCAGGCCTCCTTTTATAGGGGGGCATGGCCGGGGGCTGGCTCCTCACCACCCAGGAGGCAACCCCCCGCTCCACCAATCCGATCCATATGTGTCACTGACGAGGCCTAGAATCGACGGCCGCCCTCCTACGCCTATCCATGGTGCTTGGTTTTCTGTCATGGCACTCATTCCCGCACCCTACACGCCCGCCACCAACTCTACGCAATGCATGCAGAGTATGTGGGGGAAACGGCGGAGATGGTGCGATAAGAAAAATGGCGGTTACCGCCCCGTGAACGTGGGGCGGGGGCAGCCCGCGGGTCCTGGCTAAATCACCCCCACGTCGTCTCGCACGACGCATGGGAAAATTGGAAACTGATTCAGTTACAGGTTAATGAAGAAGCAAGGAAAATATCAAGGAAGACATGGATCCTACTGCGGGTGGGCCGAAGCGTTCGCATGTGTATTCATTAGGACCTACCTCAACGATGCCTGGCGACACGTATGAGCCAGGCCCGAGCGCTCCTATCGGTGCAATGAACAATCACGTTTCTTGCCCAGACTTATACAGAGGCGTGCTAGCACCCAATATCCAACACCGGCATGTAAAAGCAAGACAAAACCAGAAGAACTGCTCTCCATGAGATCAAGGAGCAGATCAAGAAGACCAAGCTAAATGTGCAAGACAATAGACCAGTACCTTGGGAAAGCCTCACTTGCCGGGCAAGGGCGCCTAGTCGGGTCGAGGCCGCCCGAAGGATGGATCCAAGACTTCCCCGGCAGGCTTGCCAGGGCCACCAAGGGCAAGTCTCCCCGCCAAGATACCACCACTCCACCGCACAATAATGAAATCACCTATCAACGCGGTGTCGAGCCCTCAAGATGATTAAGTGGCTTCCACTCAGCACGTGGCGGCCCATTGGAAGAAAAATTATGCTCATGTGACACCTGTCCAAAGGCGTGTCAAGTAGAGAAGCAGAAGACAACTAAGCGGCATGGCAGGCTTGCCGGGCTTCACCCTCCACATGACACCTAGAAGTGCATTCAATGCACTTTGTCCTAACTGCTAGAGTTAGGTATGATAGCACTGTTAGCTATCTAATCACTAGATAATGACTGTTTTGCCACTGTGGCTACCCGTTTTAGCTATAAAAGGAGGTCCAAGGCAACTAAGCAAAGGATTTGGACCCTTCACACTTGTACGCGTGTGGCTGCTCCTCCCCCAAGGCAACCTTGCCGGGCTTGAGCATTGCGTGTTGTTGTGTTGCTCCACTTAATCCACCAAAGCAGGAGTAGGGTTTTACCCCTCACGGCATCCCGAACCTGGGTAAAAATCACCAGTGTTATTGTTGTCATGCTGTCTCATTGCCTCCACTCTTTGTGCAACGTGACATTCCCCCTTGCTGAACCACAAAGAGGCTCATGGCCCCATAGGTGATCATGTCCACCCATGACACTCCATGATCGATTCCCCCTCCGGCAGAGTATCGGAAAAGGCCTCCAGATGGGATCTTGTAAGAACAGAAGCTTGCATCGGAGGAAAAGTATTTTGGGTGCCTCTCTATTGGTTTCCCGATTTTAGAGAATTTGTAGAGTTGCAATTAGGTCAAACGGAGGAACGAGGATCCCATGAGGCACATGGGCGCGCCTACCCCCTGGGCACGCCCATGTGGCTCGTGGCCCGCTCCTTCATCTTCTGGCCTCCTCCTGAGGCTTCTAGGGTCTCTTATGTCCAGGAAAAAATTGTCAAAAAGTTTCATGCCATTTGGACTTTGTTTGGTACTGATTTCCTGGAAAACAAAAAACAGGCAAAAAAACAGCAACTGGCACTTGGCACTGAGTTAATAGGTTAGTCCCAAAAATGATATATAAATGCATATAGTTGCATATAAAACATCCAAGATTGATACTATAATATCATGGAACAATAACAAAATTATAGATACGTTGGAGACGTATCAAGCATCCCCAAGCTTAATTCCTGCTCGTACAAAGGAGATGGCATTCAATATTGTGTATATGATGTAAAAACTAAGCATTGCATGATATGGGTAATATAACCCTGCCAAGTTTGAGCATACACCTCAGGGGGAAAATAGGACTAGTCATCTGCCTCTAAATCCTCCTCTGAGGAGCTATCTGTAACCAGCAAGATATCTGCTTCAGCATGTAGCATTGTCTTCTCTGAAGACCTTCTCACTCCAGATTTCTCCATCACCAATTCAAATGGCTGATGAACAGGAAGAGCAGTTGAATATACAAACATTGTCGACAAATGGAATGAGTAATACAAAAAAGGATGGCATGATATAATTCACATATATGACGCTTGGCTAAACAACATGGCATTGCATAATTCACATACATAATGCCTTGCAACAAGATAGCATTGCATAATTCACATATATAATGTCTTGCAACAAGATGGCATTGCAAAATTCACATATATGGTAATTAGACACTAAACAGGTAGCATTCACACAAAGCATGTCTAAACTAAGCAAATGGCATGCCAATGCAAGACACCGTATGAACGATATGAGAAATATAACCCTGCCAAGTTAGAGCATGCACCTCGGGGGGAAATACGACTAGTCATCTGTCTCTGAATCCTCCTCTGAGGAGCTATCTGTAACCATCAAGACATGCGCTTCGTCAGATAGCATTGTCTGCTCTGAAGACCTTGTTTTCACTCTAGATTTTTTCCATGACTATGTTGAATGGCTGATGCACAGGAAGAGTAATTGAATGCACTAAAATTGTTGACAAATTTAATACGTAACAAAAAAAAGGATGGCATGATATAATTCACATATAAGATGACTGGCTAACCAGGATGGCATTGCAAAATTCACATATATGATGCCTGGCTAAACAAGATGGCATTGCATGATTCACATATATGATATAGAAACTAAACAGATGGCATTCACACAATGCATGTCTAAACTAAGCATGCCATATTTTATGTATAAAGTAAGCAATGCAAGGCACCATATGCATGATATGACCAACATCAGCATGCCAAGTTAGAGCAAAAGACTCTCAGGGAGTAAATAGGAGTGGTCTGCTCCCTCTGAATCCCCCTCTGAATAGTTATCTTCCTCTTGATTACAGTCTGGAATGGGGGGAGGGGTTTGGATGAAATTTTATTGCCATGCAAGGCTCATCTCTTTTGCTCTACATGTTCAGTACCATTGTGTACAATAACTGATCCATAGGAATAAAACATAGTGAGATTATGTAAGGAGTGCATGCACAAATCCAGAGTGATGGTAGCAAACTGTGGATAGACCCAAAACCAATGATAGCAGGGAGATAATAGCTTCAGTTAAAAAATAAGATAATGGCTCCTTTAATGTTTGTTTCCACCCAACATGAAACTCATAGTAGACACCCGAGATTAACCAGATGGTAGACAGATAGTATTGATTGCTGCCCCAATATGTACCCCACAACCATTTAAAAACTAAAGTTTAAGCATTAGTTTGGACTTGACTGAGAGTCTAATCGGTGAACAGGACGATAAAGAAGCATGTCATCATATTAAGCGATGCATAACGAAAGCAGACACGAAACATGTCGTGGCTGCCGGCGGCGGGGAAGAAGATCTGAGGCGGTGAAAGACGGTCTGGAGGGCGGATCCCTGCTGTGGTGAACCCGTCCTTCGTTGGAGCAGCTGAGCTAGGGTGGACCACAACGCAGCAGGAGCGGGACAAACCACACAAGGTTTTCTTTGACACATGTTTGTAACAGAAGTAATTCTATAAGGGCTTGTTTGAATTGGAGGATTCTAACAATGCAGTGATAGGAAATACACAGGAATAGGATAGGAATGAATGTGCAAAACAGAGAATTTAAAAACACAGGATTTTGCCAATCTGGGTGTTTGGTTCACAAGAATTGGAAGATCACAGGATGCAAATAAGCATGGTGAGATTAAGTCAAACCACAAGAAAATGTACGGTTATAATGCTATTATGCTACTATCTCTTAGTCTTGTGATTCATGAATAGGAATTTGAAAAGGAGGACAAGTGGATATTAAAATTCCTACGGTTTTTCTTTCAAGGAGACACTAAAGGAACAAATCCTACCGTTTTCCTTTGCTCCATTCCTTTGTACCAAATGCATGAATAGTAGTACCATAGGAAACTTTCCAATTCCTATGTTTTTCCTTCACCTTTCCTTTCAAGCACTGGTGATTCTAGTAGGTAGGCTTGAACAGGGAAAAGCCTACACTAAAAAAAATTGTGCTACTTCTACTACTTTGGACCTAGGCCACTACCCTACTAGCTCAACTCCCAGGCCCATCTACAAACGCACAGCTCAAACACGCATAAATTAATAATGATGGCGTTCGAGAGAGTCCATCACGGAGAGCTAAGTTGCCTGGTACCTCACTGCTTGTCATATAGTAGGAGAAACTAATCGTATTTCACGTTACTACGTGTGCTCAGTGGACAATATATATAACATGTAGGGTAAAAAAGCGATGCAACAAGTGTACAACCTCTTTGGCGAAGCCATGTCGACCTCAGCATGATTGGGTTGGTCGGTGAGGATGCTCCGGCTAATTTGGCTGTCGGAGGAGGGGAAGAAGATGTAGGCGTTTGGAGATGGACCCGGGGGTACTGCTCCGCTATGATGGAGGGTTTCATTGTTGGAGCAGCTCCGGTGGGTTGTACGACGGCGGGGCTGAAGCAGGACAAGAGAGACAATGTTAACCTGAGTGGAATTCTAATAGCATCTCCAATAGATGATGTAAAATACATAACCACAAAGTGCTAGATGTAAAATACATCAGCCGCTCATCTCTGAACTTAACTGCCAAAACTGAATTTAACTGTCGAAACGGAATTTTACTGTCCAAACTGAATTTTGCTATCAAAACTGAATTTTACTGTCGAAACTGAACGCACTAGTAGCAGAAAAGCAGTAGCAGTAGCAGCAGCGCCCGGAGCAGCAGCGCGTGCGAGAGCCGGGGCAGCTAGTCATGTAGCAGCATCTCGGGTAGCAACTGCAGGGGCTCGAGCGAGAGCAGGATCTACTGCTCGTGAAGTAGCAGCGCGAGCAAGAGTAGAGCAGCAGCGCAAGCAAGAGCAAGAGCAGCAGCGCAAGTAAGAGCAAGAGCAGAGCTGGAAGGGGACCAACAGCAACAGTAGAGCAGCAGCGCGAGAAAGAGCCAAAGTAGCAGCAGGTCCTACTAATGTGGACGTCGCCATCGAGGGAGCGACGCCGTGGAGGAAGTGGTCGGCGACGCCGCCGTGGATGGAGCCGCGCCATGTCGCCTCGGGACCGAGCGCCGGCAGCACCGTGAGATCGAATCAAGAAGAAAATGGAGCGATTAGTGTAGAACCTCTTTGGTGGCGCCGATTAGGCCTCAGCTTCATCCGAGGAATCGGTGATGATGCTGCTCTTCCGGTGGTGCAGGTGAAGACGGTGGTGTGGGAATGGAGGTGGCGCGAAAGACAAGAGGAACATCGGGGCAGCTCCTTGGAGGTGGAGGACGGGGTGGCTGAACAGGCGGGACGACAGGATCGATGAAGGATCCTCATCCGGTGTGGTGGATGAGGGACGTCGAGGTGTTTCTGTGGACGACGTCGTCGGGGAAGAGGCTCCGGCTGGGTGGGCGGACGAAGGAGGGTGTGGGGCTTTGCGGGTTTTCGTGGCATCGGTGTACGAATCGGGGCGGAGGGGGTGGGAGGGGGAACCATGGCTTAGGGACGCACTTGTCCAAAATGAGGGGTAAGTTACGAAAGTATCCCCACCGATTTGAACTAGGTGGTTCTTTCGGTTCAGAGGTATCACGGGAATTTCGCGTGTCGGGATTTGGCAGGAGGTGGGAGTTTTCGTGCGCGTTGTAGTTTTGGGATAGTAAGGCGCGGGTTGAGATGGAGGGAGTTTTCGGTGCACAATGAGAGAAAAGATATCTTAAAATTTCGGGGTAACAAGGCGCGGGTTGAAGAGGCGGGAGTTTCGCAGCACGATAGACAGAGATGCTAGCTTGAAATTTCGGCATAACAAGGCGCGGCTTGAAATTTCGAGAGAACAAGCTTAACATGTACCAAAAAAGGACAATTCGCACATCACTAGAGAGAGCCATGTCCCGTTTTACTATGTTACTATAAATGCATTCAAATACAACAACAAAAAACTTAAAAAATCGGGACAACAAACTTAACGTGTACAGTAACAAATCAATTTGCACTTCCCTCAACAATAAAAATAATAATTCGTGTTGTCTAGCATATGGACTAAATTTGAGTACATTTTTCCTGTTTGCATGGGATTGTACTCGGGTTAGTTATACAACCATCTAAATATTATCTTCACAACACATGACATGAATATAGGAGTAGTAAATTCCCATATAAATATGAACTACATGTACATATGATCCCGAATTCAAATATATGTATCCTTTTTATGCTGAATTCAAATCATAGTACATGTATGCTCTAGCTAGATGTTCGGAATCTAAACCATGTATGATACTACATACAATGTGTTTAGCATGCACAACACACACACACCATTTAGACTAGTAAGGTACATGTGCATTACACGCATGAGATTTGGCAACCAAATTATGAATAAATATCACATTATAGCATGTAAGCTTTGAGTCATATATGCATGATGTAGATGTTCGTTTAATTCTTATAGTTCATCTCATTCAAAACAATTAGTTTTTATAAAAAAGCTAATCTATTTTAAGATTCATGGAATTGTGCGTTATAAAGCATAAAGTATAAACAAATAATTGCAATTCATCTAGAAAAAATTGACAATTATGATAGGGAAGATTCTAGGACAAAGGAGAAGTGCTTGTGTTTTGAGGTTTGTTCATTATGCTTAAGTTCAACCATGGAGTCTTCTAGATTGTACATGTGGCAAAATCTAGTGGAATGTAGATGATATCCAACGGCCAGTAGTGCTCGGATTTGCCATCTCTGCACCATCGGATTGGCTTCATCCAACGAACATCTTTCAAAGTTTTCGCACACTATATAGGGGTATAGATATGTGATGCAAAACCCACCCATCATCTCCAATTTGAATAGTGTGTCCATGCACGGATGCAATGTGGCCAAACGATGTCTGCCATCGGTATCTCAAATTCAAATCAGTCTGACCCTGTTCAATGTGTATATAGTATATAGCATGCTCGTTTCCAAATCAAACCACGCATATCTCAGTTATATTCATGCATGAATGCGTTTCAAACATCGTGATCTCTTATTCAAATATTTGAATTCGATTTTACATTGATTATGACCTCACCTAGTCTTTTATACCCACACAATCGTCTTCTCTTTATAATTGTACCACTAACTTTCTCTCGTGCATGCATGCACACACACTACCACTCGGCATTATCCATCGCACAAATGCAATCTTTTTCTTCAGGTCGATCTCCCATGCATGCACACACACCTCCCCCTCTTCATCACTTCAGGCATTCTTTATCTCTCACATGCATGTGCAACGATCGGTGTTCCTCTATGTGTGTCTATATATAGCTAGGTCTTTCCCAGTTTTCCACACAAACCGACCGATCTATATATCTAGTCAGGTCTCACCCTCTTTCCCATGTACACATCAATCAATCTATACCTCTCTATATAGGATTATATAGCTGACACACCCACATTATCTATACATCGTCCCCCGCTCATCATCCATGCCTTCCGCTTCATCTCTGAGACGCGCGCACAGTGGCGAAGACAGGGGCAGCAAGGGCCCTGGCCCCCCTAACATCACTATATACTGAGGCTAATATGAATGTGATCAGTAGATCAATTGCTGATAAAATGTTTTAAGTTGATGAATTGGCCCTCCCCGTAAAGGATTAGCAATGCTTGGCCCCCTAGCTCATTTATTTTTCATGGCTCCGTCACTGCGCGCAACCGCGCACGTTCTCGCCCCCTCTCGTTAAATATTGATCTCACACTTGTACACTCCTTCATAGTCTCCCTCCACTTGGCCCCTCGCACGATCTTCTAGCACCCCACCCCCCCCCCCCATATCCCAGTGCTTGTACACTTGTAGAGCTCTTCCCTCTATCTATCTCTATCGATATCTCACGCGGCCGACCCCTCCCTTCCCTCCTCGTATATAGGCCTCTCCTTCACACAAATTGCATTAACACGTATTCCCTCACCATATCTTAGTATCTCTCACACACACGTACTACGTGTGCGAAAGAGAAGAGGTGCACACACGCACTCGTTCCCACATACGAACGCGCGGGTGCACGGTGGAGCACACTTGTACAAAAAATGAGCGTGTAGAAAGGCTTTAGATGATGTGCCACTAGTCTATATCTATACCTCTATATCTATAGCCCTATATAGTATGTGAATAACTTTGAAAGATGGTCGTTGGATGAAGCCAAGCCGACGGTGCAGAGATTGCAAATCCGAGCACTACTGGCCGTTGGATATCATCTACATTCCACCAGATTTTGCCACATGTACAATCTAGAAGACTCCATGGTTGAACTTAAGCATAATGCACAAACCTCAAAACACAAGCATTCTCCTTTGTTCTAGAATCTTCCATATCATAATTGCCCATTTTTTCTAATGAATTGCCATTATTTGTTTTTAATTTATGCTTTACAACGCACAATTCCATGAATCTTAAAATAGATTAGCTTTTTTATAAAAACAAATTGATTTTGAATGAGATGAACTATAGGAAGTAAACTAACATCTACATCATGCATATATGACTCAAAGCTTACATGCTATAGTGTGGTATTTATTCATAATTTGGTTGCCAAATCTCATCCATGCAATGCACGTGTACCTTACTAGTACTTCCAGTATGTGCAAAACACGTAAATTAGAATTCCAATGGCACGCTACACAGTGTCTCTCCCTTTTTTAGTTAATATATTATGATTAAAATGATGTGGGGGCATCCATGAAGCCACGTGGCACATGTGGAGGCGTTGTCGTGGCCTCCTTGTGTGGATTGATCATAGTGACGTGCTGCTGGTTCCAGAAGAATGTAATCCTCCTCTCTCACGCACACTGGCAGTACATGCATGAAGCAAAGATGTGCACGCACGCACTCATTCCCTCACACGAACACACGGGTACACGGTGGGACGCATTTCGGTACGAAGATCCACCCCATGTGATAATTTGACGCGTGTAAAGTCGTTCACTTCATTGATGGTCAATTAATACAGTGCATGCAAATTGAGTGGACGTGAGGGAGGAAGTAGTTGAGAAAGACATTACTACTCCACTGCGTGCATGCGAGTAGTTAAATCATGGGTTGCTACTTCCATTGGTCTCTTTCGTATTTTGTGGCAATTTTTACCATAATTTTAAGTAACACAATATTTATGCATGTCATAAAATTAATGTCATCGAAAACTGTGTTCAAATGTGATTCCAATGATATAACTTCTATTGACATGCATTAACATTTTCTTTGTTAAATTTTTGGTCAAAAACTGGCACAAAATAAAAAGGGGCCAATAAACCAAGACGCAGGCAGGATGATGAATTTTTTCCTGGGTTACTGTTGGTGGCCTTTGTATTTAAATATGGACGGAGTAGAGTAGTACTATCTTTATGTTAGCCTCGTAGGGCCCTCCCAGCGCCTACACTCACCTCCCCACCTCGCCCACAGGATCCCACCATGGAGGATCCCGCCATGGATAATCCCTTAGATACCAGGATCCCGCGGGCTGCCCTCTCGCTGTGGCCCGCAGCACTGCCGCCTTTGAGCGAAACCCACATGTGTTGCAGAGGGGATCCATTGCTCTGGAATCACAGATCGGTGGTGCCAGAGGACATGCCAGGGTTGCGTTTCAGGTGGTGGGCATCAAGGGAAAATCGGAGTGAGGAAGCATCGCATCGATTGGAGACAAGTTCGAAGGAGCTGCGCCTGGCGAAGCACAAGGCCGAGGCGCAAGTCGATCTTAGGTGAGAGATGTTGAGGCATGTCAGCATCTCGCAGCGTCGCGTTGATTTCGAGATGGGGCTAATGGCAGAGATCATATTCACGGAGTCGATTACGAAGGAAAGAACATGCATGCCTGCGGAATGGCATGAGTAGCCAGTGCAACTGTTCAAATGGGTGGTAGGAGAAGCCAAATCACGGGACCAGCTATGGCGGCGCCGCTGGGCATGCATCGTAGGCGAGGTGAGCTGCCCTCCTTTCCGGCCAGCGATGCAGTGACCTACTCGGTTGCTGTTGCAGTGAACTTGCGGCGCCATGGCGGTTTTCAACCGTGACAATCACTCCATCTGTATGTATTGTATTCCTATGAAAATACTTGGTCGTTTGGAAAAAGATGGTAGTAATTGATTTATCACTAGTTTTGAATGCTTGGTCGTGACAATCACCCGAAGCCACAACCAGAAGTCTCCATCGTGTAATACTTACGGTCGGTCGCACCAACAGACGGTCGGTTGGACCCGCGTGTCACCGAAGGGACACACATCAGCTTGGTCTGACATGTACGACCAGTTACATCACTAACTTGTGCGACCGCATTTGAGCAGTAGTACTTGACATTTGTGTTCCAGGAAACTCATCGGGAGCCGTTTCGGGCCTCAAAACCAAAACCATCGATTAATCTTTAGCTTGTTCCCATCACATTCCAAAGTATAGTATAATTAAGTGCAAACCTGCTCTATAAAGAAATTGTAGTTCTCATTGAGAATCTGTTGGATCAGGAAGAGATTTTTTGGTTACAAAGAGGTAGAGAAAATTGGTTGATGCACGGAGACCGAAATACTTCCTTCTTCCATAATGCAGCTACTGCTAGGAAAAAGAGAAATAATATCAAAAAAATTCTCGATGATACTGGGGTGTGGCGACAAGATATAGAATTGAAGGATCATATCACAGAATATTTTAAAAATCTTTTTACCTCAGAGATCGAGCAACCTAATCAGGATGTGTTATGACTGGTAAAGAGGAGAGTATCTACTGAGATGAACAATGCCCTCCTTTCTTCGTATACAGCTGATTATGTTCGTAAAGCCTTGTTTGACATTGGGCATTTGAAAGCCCCAGGGCCTGATGGGTTCCATGCTATTTTCTATAAAAGGTTTTGGCCAATGTTAGGAGATGATCTGATCGAGGAGGTTTTGAAAGTAGTAAACACTTGCACTATCCCATCTGGTTGGAATGATACTGCGATTGGAATGATACCAAAACTCAACTCTCCGGAGAAGGTAACCTAGTTTAGACCAATTAGTCTGTGCAATGTGGTGTATAAAATTATTACAAAAATGATTGCCTCTCGCCTAATGGTGTTCCTACCAGATATTATTAGCCCAACTCAAAGCGCGTTCATGCCTGGAAGACTTATTATGGACAACATATTGGTGGCATATGAATGCTTCCACACCACCAAGAAAGAGAGAGCAGGCAAAGAATGATTATGTGCGATAAAATTGGATATGCATAAAGCTTATGACTGGGTTGAATGGCCTTTTCTCAAGGAGATTATGCTCAAACTTGGATTTCGTGAGGTGTGGGTAAATTTTATTATGGAGTGTGTTTCTATTGTTGAATATCATATTCGGTTTAATGTGGAGGAAAGTGAAAGTTTTAAACCTACTAGGGGTCTGAGGCAAGGAGACTCGCTGTCTCCTTACTTGTTCCTGTTATGCACGAAGGGTCCCACAGCTTTACTAACGCTTGCGGAAGAAAATGGGAATATTTCAGGAGTAAAGGTTTGTAGAGATGCCCCATTTGTCACAAACCTTCTTTTTGTTGATGACTCTTTATTCCTTATGAAAGCAAATTTGCAAAGTGCGGAAACATTAAAGCAATTCTAGATTCGTATTGCACAGCTTCAGGGCAGATGGTCAGTGTCAACAAATCTAGCATCTTTTTTATCCCTAATACAGGAGTGGACAGTAGAGAACAAATGTGTACAATTCTCAATATAATGACTGAGGCCTTGAATGACAAATATTTAGGACTTCCGGCCAATGTGGGTTTAGATAAAACCGATTGTTTTCAATACTTAATCGATCGTAATGTTCAGAGAATTAGTGGTTGGAAGGAAAAACTTCTAGCGGCTGGAGGAAAGGAGATCTTACTAAAAGCGGTTGTTCAAGCTATTCCCACCTATGCAATGTCGGTCTTTAAAATTCCTAAAACAATTTGCAAAGGAATTATTGGCGCGATGGCATATTTCTAGTGGGGAGATGAGGACAACCAAAGGAGAATGCATTGGATGGCTTGGTGGAAAATGTGTGTACCCAAGAACCAAGGAGGAATGGGTTTTCAGGATATCCATTGTTTCAATTTGGCTATGCTTGCTAAACAGGCTTGGCGTCTTACTGAGAATCCAGATTCTCTATGTGCTACTATTTTGAGAGTCAAATACTATCTTGACGGTGACTTGTTGAACACTGATACGTCCATTTTGCATCATGCTTTTATATCGATATTTATTGCATTATGGGCTGTTATTACACATTATGTCACAATACTTATGCCTATTCTCTCTTAATTTACAAGGTTTACATGAAGAGGGAGAATGCCGGCAGCTGGAATTCTGGGCTGGAAAAGGAGCAAATATTAGAGACCTATTCTGCATAGCTCCAAAAGTCCTGAAACTTCACGGAAGTCATTTTTGGAATTAATAAAAAAAATATTGGCGAAAGAATCCACCAGATGGGGCCCATACCCTGGCCACAAGGGTGGGGGGCACGCCCTACCCCCTAGGCGCGCCCCTGCCTCGTGGGCACCCTGGCAGGCCTCCGGTGCCCATCTTCTGCTATATGAAGTATTTTACCTTGGAAAAAACATAAGCAAGCTTTCGGGAAGAAACTCCGCCGCCACGAGGCGGAACCTTGGCGGAACCAATCTAGGGCTCCGGCAGAGCTGTTCTATGGGGAAACTTCCCTCCGGGAGGGGGAAATCATCGCCATTGTCATCACCAATGATCCTCTCATCGGGAGGGGATCAATCTCCATCAACATCTTCACCAGCACCATCTCCTCTAAAACCCTAGTTCATCTCTTGTATCCAATCTTTGTCCCAAAGCCTCAGATTGGTACCTGTGGGTTACTAGTAGTGTTGATTACTCCTTGTAGTTGATGCTAGTTGGTTTATTTGGTGGAAGATCATATGTTCAGATCCATTATGCATATTAATACCCCGCTGATTATGAACATGAATATGCTTTGTGAGTAGTTACGTTTGTTCCTGAGGACATGGGAGAAGTCTTGCTATAAGTAGTCATGTGAATTTGGTATTCGTTCGATATTTTGGTGAGATGTAAGTTGTCTTTCCTCTAGTAGTGTTATGTGAACGTTGACTACATGACACTTCACCATTGTTTGGGCCTAGAGGAAGGCATTGGGAAGTAATAAGTAGATGATGGGTTGCTAGAGTGATAGAAGCTTAAACCCTAGTTTATGCGTTGCTTCGTAAGGGCTGATTTGGATCCATATGTTTCATGTTATGGTTAGGTTTACCTTAATACTTGTTTTGTAGTTGCGGATGCTTGCAATATGGGTTAATCATAAGTGGGATCCTTGTCCAAGAAAGGACAGTACCCAAGCACCGGTCCACCCACATACCAAATTATCAAAGTAACGAACGCGAATCATATGAGCGTGATGAAAACTAGCTTGACGATAATTCCCATGTGTCCTCGGGAGCGCTTTTCTCTATATAAGAAATTGTCCAGGCTTGTCCTTTGCTACAAAAAGGATTGGGCCATCTTGCTGCACCTTATTTACTTTCATTACTTGTTACCCGTTACAAATTACCTTATCACAAACCTATCTGTTACCGATAATTTCAATGCTTGCAGAGAATACCTTGCTGAAAACCGCTTATCATTTCCTTCTGCTCCTCTTTGGGTTCAACACTCTTACTTATCGAAAGGAATACAATAGATCCCCTACACTTGTGGGTCATCATGACTCTTTTTTGGCGCCGTTGCCGGGGAGTGAAGCGCCTTTGGTAGGTGGAATTTGGTAAGGAAAAATTTATATAGTGTGCTGAAATTTACTGTCACTTGTTACTATGGAAAGTAATCCTCTAAGGGGCTTGTTCGGGGTATCTTCACCCCGACCAGTAGAGCAAAGAGTTTCTCCTCAATCTACTGAACCTACTGAAAATGTTTACTTTGAAATTCCTTCGGGTATGATAGAGAAACTGCTAGCTAATCCTTTTGCAGGAGATGGAACATTGCATCCTGGTTTGCACTTAATCTATGAAGGGAGAGGCATTGACATGGTTTAGGCTATGTGATGATATGGGATAATGGACTACAAGCGATTGAAATTGGAATTTCATCAGAAGTTTTATCCTATGCATCTTGTTCATCGTGATCGTAATTATATATATAATTTTTGGCCTCGTGAAGGAGAAAGCATCGCTCAAGCTTGGGGGAGGCTTAAGTCAATGTTATATTCATGCCCCAATCATGAGCTCTCAAAAGAAATGATTATTCAAAAAATTTATGCTAGGCTTTCTCTCAATAATCGTTCCATGCTCGATACTTCTTGTACTGGATCTTTTATGATGAACACTGTTGAATTCAAATGGGATTTACTGGAAAGAATTAAATGCAACTCTAAAGATTGGGACCTCGATGAAGGTAAGGAGTCAGGTATAACCCCTAAGTTTGATTGTGTTAAATCTTTTATGGATACCGATGCTTTCCGTGAATTTAGCACTAAATATGGACTTGACTCTGAGATAGTAGCTTCTTTCTATGAATCATTTGCTACTCATGTTGATCTCCCTAAGGAGAAGTGGTTTAAATATAATCCTCCCATTGAAGTAAAAGTAGTTGCACATATTAAAGTTGAAGAAAATACTATCACTTATAATGATCCTATTGTTCCTACTGCTTATGTTGAGAAACCACCTTTTCCTGTTAGAATAAAGGATCATGCTAAAGCTTCAACTGTAGTCAACAAAAGTAATATTAGGACACCCAAACCCCCTGAACAAATTAAAGTTGAACCTAATATTGCTATGGTCAAAGATCTCTTGGCTGATAATATTGATGGGCATGTTATTTATGTCTGTGAGGAAACTGCAATTGCTAAACCTGGTGCTAAAGATAAACATAGACCTGTTGTAGGCATGCCTGTTATTTCTGTTAAAATAGGAGATCATTGTTATCATGGCTTATGTGATATGGGTGCTAGTGCAATACCTCATTTTTTATACGAAGAAATTATGCATGATATTGCGCCCGCTGAGTTAGAAGGTATTGATGTTACAATTAACCTTGCCAATAGAGATACTATATCATCGATTGGGATTGTTAGAGATGTTGATGTCTTGTGTGGGAAGGTTAAATATCCTGCTGATTTTCTTGTTCTTGGTTCCCACAAGATAGCTTTTGTACCATTATATTTGGTAACCCTTCTTGAACACTGTTAATGCTAGGATAGACTGCGAAAAGGATGTTTTTACTGTTGGTTTAGGGGATATGACTCATGAGTTTAATTTTGCTAAATTTCATAGACAGCCCCGTGATGAGGAACTGCCTAGTAAGGATGAAATTATTGGTCTTGCTTCTATTGCCGTGCCTCCTTAATGATCCTTGAGAACAATATTTGCTTGACCATGAAAATGATATGTTCATGAATGAAAGAAGGGAAATAGATGAAGTATTCTTTAAACAGGGACCTATTTTGAAAGACAACTTGCTTGTTGAAATCCTAGGGGATCCTCATCCACCCAAGGGTGATCCCGTGTTTGAGCTTAAACCATTACCTGATACTCTTAAATATGCTTATCTTGATGAAAAGAAGATATATCCTGTTATTATTAGTGCTAACCTTTTAGAGAAGGAGGAAGAGAAATTATTGAAAACTCTGGAGAAGCACCGTGCTGCTATTGGATATACTCTTGATGATCTTAAGGGCATTAGTCCCACTCTATGTCAACACAAAATAAATTTGGAGAAAGACGCCAAACCAGTTATTGATCACCAATGATGGCTAAATCCTAAGATGAAAGAAGTGGTAAGAAAGGAAATATTAAAGCTCCTTGAGGTAGGTATAAATTATCTCGTTGCTGATAGTCAGTGGGTAAGTCCTATCCATTATGTCCCTAAGAAGGGAGGTATTGCTGTCGTTCCTAATGATAAAGATGAATTGATCCCGCAAAGAATTATTACAGGTTATAGGATGGTAATTGATTTTCAAAAATTAAATAAAGCTACTAAAAAGTCATTACCCTTTGCCTTTTATTGATCAAATGCTAGAAAGTTTATCCAAACATACACATTTTTGCTTTCTAGATGATTACTCTGGTTTCTCTCAAATACCCGTGTCAGCTGAGGATCAAGAAAATACCACTTTTACTTGCCCTTTCGGTACTTTTGCTTATAGACGTATGCCTTTTGGTTTATGTAATGCACCTGCTACCTTTCAAAGATGCATGATGGCTATATTCTCTAACTTTTGTGAAAAGATTTGTGAGGTTTTCATGGATGATTTTATGGATCCTCTTTTGATGATTGCTTGAGCAACCTTGATCGAGTTTTGCAGAGATGTGAAGAAACTAACCATGTCTTGAATTGGGAGAAGTGCCGCTTTATGGTTAATGAAGGTATTGTCTTGGGGCATAAAATTTCTGAAAGAGGTATTGAAGTTGACAAAGCTAAAGTTGATGCTATTGAAAAGATGATGTGTCCCAAGGACATTAAAGGTATAAGAAGTTTCCTTGGTCATGCTGGTTTTTATAGGAGGTTCATTAAGGACTTCTCAAAAATTTCTCGGCCTCTGACTAATCTCTTACAAAAAGATATTCCTTTTGTCTTTGATGATGATTGTGTAGAAGCATTTGAAATACTTAAGAAAGCTTTGATTTCTGCACCTATTGTTCAGTCACCTGATTGGAATTTACCCTTTGAAATTATGTGTGACGCTAGTGATTATGCTGTAGGTGCTGTTCTAGGACAAAGAGTTGAAATTAAATGTTATACAATATGCCAGTAAAACTCTAGACAGTGCTCAGAGAAATTATGCTACTACTGAAAAAGAATTTTTAGCAGTCGTATTTGCTTGTGATAAGTTTAGACCTTATATTGTAGACTCTAAAGTAACTGTTCACACCGATCATGCTGCCATTAAATACCTTATGGAAAAGAAAGATGCTAAACCTAGACTTATTAGATGGGTTCTCTTGCTACAAGAATTTGATTTGCATATTATTGATAGAAAGGGAGCTGAGAACCCCGTTGCAGACAACTTGTCTAGGTTAGAGAATGTTCTCGATGACCCACTACCTATTGATGATAGCTTTCATGATGAACAATTGGCTGTCATAAATGCTTCTCGCACTGCTCCATGGTATGCTAATTATGCTAATTACATTGTTGCTAAATTTATACCACCTAGTTTCACATATCAGCAAAAGAAAAAGTTTTTCTTTGATTTAAGACATTACTTCTAGGATGACCCACATCTTTATTAAGAAGGAGTAGATGGTGTTATTAGACGTTGTATACCTGAGCATGAACAGGAACAAATCCTACGCAAGTGTCACTCCGAAGCTTATGGAGGACACCATGCTGGAGATAGAACTGCACATAAGGTATTGCAATCCGATTTTATTGGCCTACTCTCTTCAAAGATGCCCGTAAGTTTGTCTTATCTTGTGATGAATGTCAAAGAATTGGTAATATTAGTAGACGTCAATAAATGCCTATGAATTATTCACTTGTTATTGAACCATTTGATGTTTGGGGCTTCGATTATATGGGACCGTTTCCTTCCTCTAATGGGTATACACATATTTTAGTTACTGTTGATTACGTTACTAAGTTGGTAGAAGCTATTCCATCTAGTAGTGCTGATCATAACACCTCCATTAAGATGCTTAAAGAAGTTATTTTCTGAGGTTTGGAGTCCCTAGATATTTAATGATTGATGGTGGTTCACATTTTATTCATGGTGCTTTTCGTAAAATGCTTGCTATATATGATGTTAATCATAGAATTGCATCTTCGTATCATCCGCAGTCTAGTGGTAAAGTAGAATTGAGTAATAGAGAGCTCGAATTAATTTTGCAAAAGACTGTTAATAGATCTAGAAAGAATTGGTCAAAGAAACTCGATGATGCATTATGGGCCTATAGAACTGCATATAAAAATCCTATGCGTATGTCTCCGTATAAGATGGTTTATGGAAAAGCATGTCACTTACCTCTCGAACTAGAACATAAGGCATATTGGGCTATTAAAGAACTCAATTATGATTTCAAACTTGCCGGTGAGAAGAGGCTATTTAACATAAGCTCACTTTATGAATGGAGAACTCAAGCCTATGAGAATGCCAAACTATTTAAAGAAAAAGTTAAAAGATGGCATGACAAAAGGATACAAAAGCGTGAGTTTAATGTAGGTGATTATGTGTTGCTATTCAACTCTTGTTTAAGATTTTTTTGCAGGAAAACTTCTCTCTAAATCGGAAGGTCCTTACGTTATCGAGGAGGTCTATCATTCTGGTGCCATAAAAATCAACAACTTTGAAGGCACAAATCTGAAGGTGGTGAACGGTCAAAGAATCAAACATTATATCTTAGGTAATCCGATAAATGTTGAAACTAATGTTATAAAAACCGTGACCCCGAAGGAACACATAAGGGACATTTTCCAGAATGTTCCAGACTCCGAAAAGGAATAGGTATGTGGTACGGTAAGTAAACCTACTCCAAAACAGTTCTAATGGCAATTTTTCTCCGTTTTGGAATATTTAAGAAAATAAGAAAATAAGAAGTAGTCCGGGAAGGACACGAGGCGTCCACGAGGGTGGAGGGTGCGCCCTACCCCCCTGGGCGCGCCCCCTGCCTCGTGGGCACCTCGTGCGCTCTCCGGACTCCATTTTCTTGCATGATACTTCTTTTGGTCGGTAAAAATTCATTATATAATCTCTCGAAGGTTTTGACCACCGTACCACGCAAATATCCTCTGTTTTCGTTTCGAGCTGTTTTCTGCCAGAGTTGTCAAGGCCAGGCATCATGTCGTTTCCCCCCCGCCTCCAACAATGAGGGCAATGATGCTTGGCTAATGAAGATGGAGCTGAAGAGAGAAGAACCCGGGGAGATCAACAAGGATGAAGGAATCAAAAGGGCCAAGGAGGATCAAGCGCCGACAGCAGAAGAAGAAGACATCCTTCCACCTCTCTTTACCTCCACTGAGATTGAAGCTTTCAAGATGATTGAGTTAGCTCGTATACAAAACAAGTATCTCACACGTGAAAATATTTTGTTGAAGGATCATATCATCGCACTCAAAGGCATTATCCGCAAATTGGAGGATCTCCTATGCTCGATGTGCGACTACCCATGATCATCATCACCCTCCTCATCAGCAGAAAGAAATTGACCACATGGGTATGGGCACTCCCCTTGGCAACTACCAAGGTTGGGGGAGGTGCCCCGGTATAGTATCACCATCACATCCTATCTTTACCGTTTTTCTTAGTTTGATCCTTTTGGTAATATCTTAATCTAGTGGAATAAAGTTTTAGTATGATCTAGTTGTGAGTTTTGCTTTATGATCCCTCTGTGTAATCGAGTCCGTGAGCTATATATAGTAAAGATTAGTGTTGAGTCAAGGGCTTGATTATTTTACTACGATCTTGAGGGAATAAAAATAAAAGAAAGAGAAAGAATAAAAAGAAATAAAGAGATCATATTGATCTTATGAAGAGTAATGACTTCACATAAAAAGAGTATGATGAATAAAAATTGTTGAGAGTTGACAAACACAGTTTTGGTCATTGTTGCAATTAATAGGAAGTAATAAAGAAAGAGAGGTTCTCACATATACGTATACTATCTTGGACATCTTTTTATGATTGTGAGCACTCATTAAAATATGACATGCTAAAGAGTTGATGTTGGAAAAGGAAGACAACGTAATGGGTTATGTTTTCTTATATTTGAAATAAAGTATATTGTCATGGATCATCCAACATGTTGAGCTTGCCTTTCCCTCTCATGCTAGCCAAATTCCTTTCACCAAGTAGAGATACTACTTGTGCTTCCAAATATCCTTAAAACCAGTTTTGCCATGAGAGTACACCATACCTACCTATGGATTGAGTAAGATCCTTTAGGTAAGTTGTCATCGGTGCATGCAATAAAGTTTGGGCTCTAAATATGTATGATTTATTAGTGTGGAGAAAATAAGCTTTATACGATCTTGTGATATGGAAGCAATAATAGCGACGGACTGCATAATAAAGGTCCATATCACAAGTGGCAATATAAAGTGATGTTCTTTTGCATTAAGATTTCGTGCATCCAACCATAAAAGCACATGACAACCTCTGCTTCCCTCTGCGAAGGGCCTATCTTTTATTCTTGTCTTATACCTTGTGCAAGAGTCATGGTGATCTTCACCTTTCCTTTTTACACTTTATCCTTTGGCAAGCACATTGTGTTGGAAAGATCCTGATATATATATATCCAATTGGATGTAAGTTAGCGTGAACTATTATTGTTGACATTACCCTTGAGGTAAAAGGTTGGGAGGCAACACTATAAGCCCCTATCTTTCTCTATGTCCGGTTAAAACTCCATAACCACAAGTATTGCGTGAGTATTAGCAATTGTGAAAGACTAAATGATAGTTGAGTATGTGGACTTGCTAAAAAGCTCTTACATAGACTCTTTCCAATGTTATGATAAATTGCAATTGCTTCAATGACTGAGATTATAATTTGTTGGTTCTCAATGAAGTTTCTGATTCATACTTGACATTGTGAATAGATTGTTACTTGAGAATGAGAAATCCTATGACAATATCCATATATATGTTGCTGTTATAAGAATGTTCATGATGCCCTCATGTCCGTATTTTATTTTATCGACACCTCTATCTCTAAACATGTGAACATATTTATCGTTATCGGCTTCCGCTTGAGGACAAGCGAGGTCTAAGCTAGGGGGAGTTGATACGTCCATTTTGCATCATGCTTTTATATCGATATTTATTGCATTATGGGCTGTTATTACACATTATGTCACAATACTTATGCCTATTCTCTCTTAATTTACAAGGTTTACATGAAGAGGGAGAATGCCGGCAGCTGGAATTCTGGGCTGGAAAAGGAGCAAATATTAGAGACCTATTCTGCACAGCTCCAAAAGTCCTGAAACTTCACGGAAGTCATTTTTGGAATTAATAAAAAATACTGGCGAAAGAATCCACTAGAGGGGGCCCATACCCTGGCCACAAGGGTGGGGCGCGCCCTACCCGCCTGGGCACGCCCCTGCCTCGTGGGCCCCCTGGCAGGCATCCGGTGCCCATCTTCTGCTATATGCAGTCTTTTACCCTGGAAAAAATCATAAGCAAGCTTTCGGGAAGAAACTGCGCTGCCACGAGGCGAAACCTTGGCGGAACCAATCTACGGCTCCGGCAGAGCTGTTCTGCCAGGGAAACTTCCCTCCGGGAGGGGGAAATCATCGCCATCATCATCATATAGATCCTCTCATCGGGATTGGTACCTGTGGGTTACTAGTAGTGTTGATTACTAGTAGTGTTCATCTCTTGTATCCAATCTTTGTCCCAAAGCCTCAGATTGGTACCTGTGGGTTACTAGTAGTGTTGATTACTCCTTGTAGTTGATGCTAGTTGGTTTACTTGGTGGAAGATCATATGTTCAGATCCATTATGCATATTAATACCCCGCTGATTATGAACATGAATATGCTTTGTGAGTAGTTACGTTTGTTCCTGAGGACATGGGAGAAGTCTTGCTATAAGTAGTCATGTGAATTTGGTATTCGTTTGATATTTTGATGAGATGTATGTTGTCTTTCGTCTAGTGGTGTTATGTGAATGTCGACTACATGACACTTCACCATTGTTTGGGCCTAGAGGAAGGCATTGGGAAGTAATAAGTAGATGATGGGTTGCTAGAGTGATAGAAGCTTAAACCCTAGTTTATGCGTTGCTTCGTAAGGGGCTGATTTGGATCCATATGTTTCATGCTATGGTTAGGTTTACCTTAATACTTCTTTTGTAGTTGCGGATGCTTGCAATAGGGGTTAATCATAAGTGGGATGCTTGTCCAAGAAAGGACAGTACCCAAGCACCGGTCCACCCACATACCACATTATGAAAGTAACGAACGCGAATCATATGAGCGTGATGAAAACTAGCTTGACGATAATTCCCATGTGTCCTCGGGAGCGTTTTCTCTATATAAGAAATTGTCCAGGCTTGTCCTTTGCTACAAAAAGGATTGGGCCATCTTGCTGCACCTTCTTTACTTTCATTACTTGTTACCCGTTACAAATTACCTTATCACAAAACTATCTGTTACCGATAATTTCAGTGCTTGTAGAGAATACCTTGCTGAAAACCAATTATCATTTCCTTCTGCTACTTGTTGGGTTCGACACTCTTACTTATCAAAAGGACTACGATAGATCCCCTACACTTGTGGGTCATCAAGACTCTTTTCTGGCGCCGTTGCCGGGGAGTGAAGCGCCTTTGGTAGGTGGAATTTGGTAAGGAAAAATTTATATAGTGTGCTGAAATTTACTGTCACTTGTTACTATGGAAAGTAATCCTCTGAGGGGCTTGTTCGGGGTATCTTCACCCCGACCAGTAGAGCAAAGAGTTTCTCCTCAACCTACTGAACCTACTGAAAATGTTTAGTTTGAAATTCCTTCGGGTATGATAGAGAAACTGCTAGCTAATCCTTTTGCAGGAGATGGAACATTGCATCCTGATTTGCACTTAATCTATGTGGATGAAGTTTGTGGATTATTTAAGCTTGCAGGTATGCCCGAGGATGTTATCAAGAAGAAGGTCTTCCCTTTATATTTGAAGGGAGAGGCATTGACATGGTTTAGGCTATGTGATGATATGGGATAATGGAACTACAAACGATTGAAATTGGAATTTCATCAGAAGTTTTATCCTATGCATCTTGTTCATCGTGATCGTAATTATATATATAATTTTTGGCCTCGTGAAGGAGAAAGCATCGCTCAAGCTTGGGGGAGGCTTAAGTCAATGTTATATTCATGCCCCAATCATGATCTCTCATAAGAAATGATTATTCAAAAATTTTATGCTAGGCTTTCTCTCAATAATCGCCTCATGCTCGATACTTCTTGTGCTGGATCTTTTATGATGAATACTATCGAATCCAAATGGGATTTACTGGAAAGAATTAAACGCAACTCTGAAGATTGGGACCTCGACGAAGGTAAGGAGTCAGGTATAACACCTAAGTTTGATTGTGTTAAATCTTTTATGGATACCGATGCTTTCCGTGAATTTAGCACTAAATATGGACTTGACTCTGAGATAGTAGCTTCTTTCTGTGAATCATTTGCTACTCATAAGTCTTTGCGCAAGCGATAGGCCGAATTTTAATATGGAGGTGATCGAGACCATGAAGCAAATATTTTCGTTCATGGTCTCGATCACCTCAATATTTTCGGATCTTTTCGTAGCTCGGATAATATGGAGGTGATCGAGACCATGAACGAAGGAGGACGATTGTCGGGGCTGCAGCTGCAATTTTTTATGACTGTTTTCACTTAGCTTGCGATTTTCCTATTTCTAGATTCGAGCATTCTAATAGAGAAGCAAATAAAGTTGCTCATGAACTTGCCAAGTTAGCTAGATTTTCCGTCATTTCTGATTGGCTCGAGGAACCACATAATGCAATTGTACCAATCCTCATAAACGATGTATTGGTTATTTCTAATGAATAAAGCTCGAACTTTCTTTCAAAAAAGAAGTGCAAACCTGCTCACACCTAGCACGTATCAAACCTGAATGTGTTCCCACTATGCAGGTTTTAGTACTAGTGCTAGTACTAGGTTATAAAAATGGGAACTAGTACCTAGCCGAAAATCACTCTACCTTCCTCCTCATAAGTCTTTCATGTTCGTCCGTCCTTGCCATGGCCGGTGTGCAGAGCTCTAGGTCAAGAACTCCTCGTAACAAGGGAGCGGCGACCAAGGCTGCGGAAAAAAAGAGGGCTCGCCGCCTTGCAGAGACCTCGAGAGATCTCTCACGGACAGGCAAGGGTCCTAAGAGCGCCCTAGCCGCGGAGGCAAACATGTCGAGCGGGCGGCGCTGGAGTCATTATCCCTCGTCGACATGCCCGATCAGCTCAATAAGCAAAAGGAGTTCATCGACAGCTTGGTGGAGCTAGAGCCTCGATGACATGCCCACTGAGCTCAATGAGCAGGGGGAGTTGACCGCCGGCTTGGTGATGCTGCTGAAGAAGAGCATTGCCTCGGATAAGAAGGCGACCGGTGAAATCCTGCAACTTCAGGAGGACAAGGCGAAGCTATGCCACAAGCTCGACCTGTTGAAGGAGGAGAACGCCGGCTGGAAGAAGCTGCATGAGAAGAGTAGTTCCTCGGTGAAGATGCTGCACGCCCTCGTCATGGAACAAAAGGAGGAGTTAGCGAAGCTCCGCATCGAGCACCCGGCTGCTGTCAAGGTATGTAATGCGGCCGTGGAACAGATGATGAAGGCTCGCGATTAGAAATCCCGCGTCATGGACAGAATGAAGAAGATGGCGGAGGAGAAGCGCGAGGAGATGCAGGTCGTGGAGGCGATGAAGAAGCAGTTACGACTCCGTGGCCAGCAACCCTTCATGTAGTAGAGAGCAGCGCCCCAGACTTGTGTGTGCGTCTTCCTTCTTTTTGGGGGGATAATCTTCCTTCTTCTTTTGCTCATGTGTTTCTTCTTTTGCTTCGGTTGTTTTGCCACACGTTTCATGTTCTCCGCGAGGCATGAATAGAACAATGCTAACGATAAGCGGCGCCATGGGATTGATGACTAGCAAATTAGATCATTTTTTATCGCCATATCGCACTGGGCTGCCATGTTTTCGTGCTCCTCCGTCATACTAGTACGCCAGTGGAAAACTTGAGTATACTGCACGGTTCTTTGCTCCTCCTCAGGTCGTCCGCAACATTTATATAAGCAGTCAAATCACAAGGCCCCGCCTTCCAGCAGTAACGAGCCGTCAAATCACAAAGGCCGTCGCCTCTCGTGAAATCGACCAAGCGAGACTGCCCCGCCCTCTAGTCTTTTAAATATATACTTTTGTACAGTAGTAGTATCGATGGATTGCGCCATGGAGCAAAACTAACAAGATGAAATTAAAGAAAAAAGATGGTACATATAGAGAGAGCTCGTCGCCAAATTATGCATACTAGTCGTCCACCCGTGCATTTGCACTGGCTAGCATATTTATTGTAGGGTCAAACATAAACTTTCATGGAAGGCAATGCATGTGTGGCCTTAATAGACGTACTCTTGAATATAAAGATTGCCAAACTTGTTCTTTTGAGAAGTTATAATGCATTTTATAAATTTGTTCTTTGAGATTGAATTCAAAATTAGGATATTCCTTAACTTAGTACTTTGCTCGATAGCGATCAATTATAGGTCTTCTTCAAAAACTTGTTCGGTGAATTGCATAGTACACAATTAGATTTTGCTATGATTTGTGGGTTTTCTATGATTTTTCGTGGCCTTAATGGATGTACTGTTGGATATAAATATTGCTAAGTATGTTCTTTTGAGAAACCACAATCTTTTTTTAAATTTTTCTTGAGATTAAAATTAAAATTATTATCATATATCCCCAAACTTACTACTTTGCTTGATCAATTATAGAACTCTTTCGAAAACTCCTTGGGTAAATTCTATAGACAACAGTTAGATTTTGCTATCATCTGTATTTTTTTATGAGTTTCATTTTGTGTAATATAGTCCCTCTTTTCGGAATTACTTTACGCTGAACTAGATGTATTTAGGCAGTAGTTTATTTGTAAGGAGTTGTGATGTCCATTTAGAATATAATTGTCAGGAAGATAAAAATAATTATCCTGATTTTTTGTTACTCTTTTTTGTTAGCTACTACTAAAATTGATCCCGTATAGTCCACTAAAATAGAAATTGTATTTTCTGTAGTGAGTTACACCGTGGCTGCTTAGATGTGCGCATTTTTATTAGTCACAGATTTTTGGTAGCATGAGCGGCGGGTTTCAGCGGCCGCGGTCGATGCTGCCATCGTGTCTAGTGCGCACCCCTCTGACCGGCGCCATGAGAGCGGTTGCGCCGGTGTCTATCATGGACAGTGCATGCATCATTAACCTTCTATAGTCCTCCACAGCGAATCACATCGCATTACCGGCCGGAGCGCCAGCCATCTGGCCGTTCCCCTTTGCGGTGTGGTACGCCGTCTCGGCCGAAGCTGCAATCTCCTCCGGCGCCCGCGTTGCTGAGCGGAATTTCCTCATGCAGCAGCAGCGCCGACAACTCCTATCCATCTACCAAAGAAGCGGCATTATCTTATTCATTCAGTATGAATCTTTTCCTCTTTACTGTGCGTTTGCACGAACAGGTGCATATCTCCCTTTGCCTTACCATCTCCTCTCTGTATTAAATAAATTTGAGCAGCGTATGTTTGCATCTTGCTATAAACTGTACTTGAGAGACGATGGTAGAGGAGCCATCAAGGAAATTGCTGGCAGATGCAGCTACGAAATTACTTGTTCCGGTTTTTTCTATTATTTGTGAAATTGGATATGATTGGTAGGCTATGTAAGAAAGAAATTTATAGTAATTGAGAAAATGATCTTGGTTCTTCAATGGTTCTTTAACTTTAGAGCCACGTCCCTAATGCATACATATATAACTGATATTGATTCTATGAAGTCAGTTGTTTACCTGTAAATGCAGAGAGAAGTACCTTGCTGACAAGTATAATATTTCAGAGATAACCATTTAAAACAATTAAAAAAACCAATTTAAAACAGATAAGGGTGCTATGTCCCTGATCAATTCCTACCAGAGTTGGCACCTGGTACAAATTTGGCAAACAGGATGGAGAAACTCTACTACTGTTTCTAATTAATAGGGACGCACTTACGGAGAGAAATAAGCTCCTAATGCTGGTGATCAAATGCTACAACAGAATGAAACATGGAGTCAACCATGAACTGCAGAATTGTTCTTTTGGCTGTCATGCTTTCTTCATATAGCAAGCAACAAAGGTAACTAAGAGTGAATTGTTTTAGACTATTCAGAATTACACCAAACATTTACTTCTGAATCATAGAGAGAATAATAACTTTACAAACACAAAGGCATGCCTTTATGTTTATTAAAAATATCTTAAACAATGACGAAGTTCATATAAATACAAATGTGATGCTCCCATCTATTGTACTACATCCTAAATTATTTGGATCTCCACTAAAGCGACTTGTCTTTCGAGTCCTTAATACACCAGACTTCTGGATGCCTTTGTTTAGTGATTTTTAACCGACACAACTAAGCCTTGTCCTAGGCCTTGAATCATTGTGCTCCTGATTACCTTCCTTTTCTGTTTTTTCCTCATGGTAATTGTTTACTGGTTTGCTACCAACACCAGCGCATTTGCGTGTTATGATACGCTTCCTCTTGGGGCTTGATTCCATAGATTTGGTTTTGTTTATTTCCTGACTACCTTCAGCTTTTGATTCATCGTCACGATGTGCAGCACGAACTGTGCTCCGTCTCCTACCCCTTTTAGTCTGGTCAATAGTGAGTTCATCATCCTCTGGTTCTTGCTTTATAGTTTTTGAAAGTGATAATTTGTTCACTTGCTCCTGCGAAACATTTATACCAGTTAGAGAGGTGTACAACAACTATGAAAGAGCATGAAAACGCACCAAGAAACTTACATGGTTATCATTCTGAATTCCTTTCTTCTTAGATCCCTTATCAACACCAGTAAGCCTTACGCTGTTCTTTCAATAATTCAAAGTTCCATCTTTTTCCGAATCTCCGTCTTCAATAATACTTATTGTACGCTTTCTTTTGGGGCTAGATTCCTTGAATTTGCATTCATCTTTCTCCTGGCTATCTTGTTCTGATTCTTCATCAGAATGTACAACGCGACATGTGTTCCTAGTCCTAGCCTTTTTAGTGCCCTTCGTAGGGTTCTACAAAAACATGACAAATTGAGTTAGTTTCCATAAACATTCATTGTAAAATATGGCATGCACATATACAAAATATTATGGAGCATCGTAGTACAAATAGACGATACCTGTTCAACATTAGCATGTTGTACTGATGAATCTTCTTCAGAATCTATAAAAAATATTCTATGAATAGTGTAATCTTGGTAACCGTACTTGAAATTATAGTCATTCAGTCTGAACTAAAAAATCAATCTCTGCCCACATATTTTCTGAATTTTTTCTGCCTGCTCATGGATATCATAGTCATCCCTATCTATCAAGAATCTTGCAGATTGCTTAATCAGTTTTTTTGCTTCTGTCTCAAACATGGTGCAAGTTGTTATTGCAGTATGATCACATATCTCTAGCTTAAGTTTGTACCTAGTAACAAAATGACACATGTGGTTAGTGGAGGATAAGTTACTACCTAAAACTGAGATATTATCAAATTTACCTTGGACATGTCCTCTCAGGTTCTTTCTCACATTTTGGACAGTAGAAGTGATTCCCTTCTTTTTGTAGTTTTTTGTTACATTTGCCGCATCCTATGTAGTACCACTCATCTGATGTATTAATTGACTTAATGGTTGCTTCTGCAGTATAGAACTTTTACTGTCCATCGTAGGTTAAATTAGCACATAAAACATATGAAAAAAAAGAATTTAAAAGTTAATCATAAACCTGTTTTTCAGATTCATATGCAACTTCAGTTATTTCTCTTAGTGTCTTTCTGTTATAAAGCATTTGTACTTGAATTGTTCCTTGCAAGTGGGCTTCAGCTCTGTTTCCTCTATGATATCATCTTCCAAGGAATACCTATTTTCGCATGAGGTAAGTATACATATTATTGCGGAAAAATAATTGCACCTCGTTTGGAGCTCAGCTGTTTCAGGGATATCCAAATCAATATATACTTTGGTCGCACCTGTAGATGACAGCGAGTACTCTGCAAGCACTTGATATCAAATTTCGAATACAAAAAAGGCATGTATAGCACTACTTACCCTTGATTGATATAAATACAAACCTTTCAGTTTTCTGACAGTTGTTGATGTTACTATGACAACACGTCCCATGGAATCTTCATCAATTTAGTTGACCTTACACTACTGCAGGATGCTGCTAACGTGACACTACGATCAGAGAACCTTCGACGAAACTGTGTGCGATGCAATAATCGCAAACGGTGGTGTAAAATAACCGTCAAAAAAGGTGCAAACCGTTTGCGATGGAGGATGCATCAAACACGGTTCAGATATTAGTTGCGTGTGCGATGCAGGGCATACGGTTGATCGGTACGAACTGTTTGCGATTAGATAGAACAACAGAAACGGGCAGCCATATCAATGTGTGTGTGATATACGGCATACAGTTCGCTCCGATGAACTACTTGTGATGATCGAGGTGACACAAACGATTCGGCGTAACAAGATGTGTGTGATACCTGGCAAACAGGTCGGTAATCAGAATTGTGTGCGATCATTATAGACAGCCCATACGGACTTTTTTTGTGAATTGTGTGCTCATCAGGGCACACAGTGCAACAAACCAACCTGTGGGCGATAATGTAGAAGATCTCTGTCGAATACTTATTCCTAACCGTCTGCGATAAGATCGACAGGATAAACAGAGATAACAAATTAATATGAGCGAACGGAAACAGAGATATGTACAGTCTGCTTAATTTAGTCCTTCTCGTTGTTGTTGTTGTTGTTGGATGGCCCCGCGACATCGTCTTGGCGAGGACGCTTCTTGCCGCTGACGGTTGGCTTTTCATCGCCGCCGCCGCCGTCATCGTCGTTGCTGTCGTCGTCCTCCTCCTCCTTGTTCGACCATTCCTCATCATCATTGTCGTCCTCTTCTCCGTCCTACGACGGCTCCTTGTCCGTCTGGTTGTCGTCTGACGACTCCGGAGGCGGCGTCCCTTCCATGATCCAGATATAATTGAGGTCTGGGCTCGACGCTGGACTCATGGAAGACGAGCGGGATGATTCCGATGTTGACCTATCATCGGGCGCCAGACTACTGGCCGAACTGTCGTCATCGCTGTCGCTTGACATGGCTGCAGACTGTGTGCAAGTGTGTAGCGCGGCCTGCCAGGGACGATGAAGATGGTGGACACTTAAGCGGGGTATGCAGAGAAGAGGAAATGCCAATTGAAGCGGGGGTTGACGTATTATCTAACCGCTGATATAATCAACCGCAATTATTTGTACCCAGTCGCTCCAAATTCCTGGGGTTGCGCGGGACTCCTATTGGCTGGTTTATTTTTTCAGGACAAAAAGAAGGAACGAGTTTTGGGATTATGCACCGGTACCGGTATGAACGGAGTAGGATAGTTGGCAAGCAATACATTGAGGTCCTCTTATTGATAAAGCCAGTAATAATCAAACTACAAAGGAAAGGGAAAAAGACAAAGGAAAATATCTGCGCGAATCTTCGCGTAACATCAATGGCATAGGACCTAGATGTGCATTACTTAGACCACATCTAGATGTGCTTTAGCAATACTGTCAAACAAAACCCCTAATCATCATTGCAAACAGCACATAGAACATGGCTAATGCGACAACCAGAACTACACATGCTAATTCCTTCTTGTCTCCTACTTTCATCTGTTGCCTGTGATTGATTCCTTCTTGCTTCATCGTACTGATTGTACATTCCAGATCAGCCAGTTTATTCTTCAGCTTTACGTTATCTTCTGCGAGCTTGGTGATAACACTCCGAGCCATGCCATTCTTCATCCATCCAGTTAACAAAGGCACAAGCCTCATATCCCTGCCAATGTTAAATAGTATTCAGGATGAGCGGTGGTATTAACTGAAGTAAAATGATGAACTTAGCACTAACCTCTAAGGGGTAACTGAGAAAACGCCTGCCAATGTCGAATCCCTCCATGCATACACGTCGAGCGGGAGTGTGCTCGTGCACACAACTCAGCTTTTGGTACTTCTCGGTGGCGCAAAACTCGGAGTCAAACTCGTGTTGCGGGAGTCTGGAGTCATGCTCCGGATCCGGCGGCAGATCGCTTTCCTGTGGGGGAGGGGGTGTCATTCAGGACGGATTCAGCAAGGAGCTATACTTTGGATATGCTAAAAAAGATCGGGATAGATTGGAACCTGACAGAACGATTTGGATCCGTAGTACACCTGCCTTCTGATGACCTTAGGCAAGTGCTCGGCGGCGACAGCCGTCGTGGCGGTGATACGAGCAGGAGCAGCCGCACCGAAACCATCAGCACCACTTGTCCGCATTCCCCCAGTGGCAGCGCCACGCGAGGGAATTTGGAGGCTATGTAGGGATTTGGGGGAAATGGGGAAACTGTGGGGATAAGCTAATGGTCAGGAACTACTCATGGCACTATATGTTGTATACGGCACACTGTTTATACATGTCGTTTGTGTTAGGTATTACAACGTCACAAACGATTTCCGCACCAAACCGTGTGAAAAGACAATGTAGGTTAGACACGGTTGTCGTTACATAACTGTATGTGATGTACTACCCTGTCTATATAATTGAGTTACAGTGATACCGTGTAAACAGCCGCTCTGCGGATATCCGTCAAAAAAAGCCGCTCTGCATATAGAGATGGCGGCGGCGGCTAGGCAGCGGCTACTGGAGAAGAGGTCAATCCTCGATCGGCGGGCGGTGGCGGCGTCATAGGAGGTCAGTCCTCGGTCTGCGGCGGGAGATAGGAGGAGCTCAACCATCGAGGTTGGCGGCGGCGTGATTCGAGCACATCCATCGCGGTCGATGGCGGATAGTGGAGGTCAAACTTCAGGCGGCAGCCGCACTAAGCTTCGCTCCATGACCCTGCTGTCTCGGCGTGCCGCTGCATCGCGCTTCTCTGTCTGCTGGGTGGAGGTCGCCGCGCGGCTAATTAATTAAGGTATTCTTTTTATGAGTGGCTTAATTAAGGTATTCAATTCCTCAGGGTAGTGTTATACTAGTACTCTGCATGTAATTGACTGGCCATTAATTTTTGTCATTGCACGTCTGGATAACAACATGGAGCGCCCTCAGTAATTATGAAAATAAAACCTTGTGATCTATGCACGCAACATTGGGCCGTAGTTAATCCGTGTATTAATGTTGTTGTTTTGTTTTTAATTACCATTCGTGTGGTGGAGATGGAACGATCTCGATGGATGAAGAATCGGAAAACCGCAGATTTTATCAGTGGCGTGACAGAGTTCATGAATTTGGCTAAAAGTATAAAGAGGAGAATTGGTGATGCGGATTACATCGTGTGTCGATGTACTGATTGTGCCAATACAGAGTCACATGAAGTTGCAGATGTCCAGTTGCACTTAGTCTCTAGGGGATTCATGGATGGATATACACGTTGGACCAGACACGGTGAAGAGGAGGTCATGGATGAAGATACCCAGGGCAGCAAGATGCCAAACCCCGATCAGTGTCACATGGATGTTGAATCTAACATTGGGGTAGAGGCGTCAAGCTACCAATGGAACACCGAAAAGCCGAAACGCCCACTAGAAAACCAAGACGTCGACGCAGATGACGACGATCTTGATATCCCAGATTTTGCTGCTATGATTGCAGATTTTGAGGGCCCAAAAAGGATATGATTGGGTACAAGGATCTACCAACCATTGATGCATACTCCAAGAAAGAATTGTATCCAGGTTGCAAAAAGAAATATTCCAAGTTGAGTGCCACCCTGGCGCTTCTCAGATTTAAAGCAGCAAATGGTCTATCAAACAAGGGCTTCACAGAGATGTTAGGTCTTTTCAAAGAAATTCTTCCGGAAGATAATGTGCTCCCCAGAAGCACGAATGAAGCGAAGAAAATTGTTTGCCCATTGGAACTTGAAGTACAGAAGATACACGCTTGTGTGAATGATTGTATATTGTACCGTGGTGAGTACAATGATTTGCGTGCTTGTCTCACATGCAAGCATGCACGATACAAGCACAGGAGAGCAAAGGACAAGTACAAATTGGACGACGAGATCAAGACATGAATCCTGTTCAAGGTTGTTTGGTACTTGCCTTTAATTCCAAGGTTGAGGCGTTTGTTTGCAAACCCTAGAGAGGCAAAGAGGTTGCGGTGGCATCATGATGAGCGAATTGCGGATAAGTTTATGAGGCACCCGAAAGATGGGGCTTAGTGGGAGTTAATCGACAACAAGTTTGAAAAATTTGCCAAGGATCCTAGAAGTATAAGGCTCGGGGAGTGTACTGACGGGATGAATCCTTTTGGCGATATGAGCACCAATCACAGCACATGGCCGGTGCTTCTGTGCATATATAACCTAGCTCCTTGGTTGTGTATGAAGAAAAAATACATTATGATGTCAATGATTATCCAAGGCCCGAAGCAACCTGGAAATGACATCGACATTTACTTTCAGCTACTGGTAGAAGAACTGCTGACAGTGTGGATAGATGCGCCTGCTGTAAAATGTTATGATGCTTACAGAAAGGAGATTTTCAATCTACATGCGATGCTGGTGCACACCATTCAAGATATGCCGGCATTAGGCAACACATCGGGGCAGAAAACAAAGGGAGATGTAGGGTGTGTCACATGCATGGACAGCTAGCAGAAGACTTCCCAACTCGCACAAAACCGTGTATTTGCGTCATCGTAGGTTCTTACGGAAAACTCACCCATACCAAAAGGTGAAAGCTGAATTTGATGGTACGACAGAGGCAGGTGTGGGCCCAAGACCCTATGAAGGGGAGGTGGTCCACAACATGGCTAAAAAAATTAATGTTGTGCTTGGCAAGAACCACCCTTTGACGGTGAAACAAACACCCAAGGGTCAAGTGTTTAAGAAGAAATCGGTGTTCTGGAAATTACCTTACTGGGAGATTCTACGTGTACGTCACTACATCGATGTCATGCACGTAGAGAAGAACGTATGTGAAAGCATCCTTGGTACTCTGCTCAAGATTAAAGGTAAAAGAAAGGATGGTGACGGTTCACGGCTCGATATGCTTGCTGATCAATCAAAACGCAAGAGTGAAGCAGAAGATGATGACAAATTCATCAAAGCTCGCCAGAGTTACAATTTCAGTACAAAAGAAGCAACACAGTTCTTCACCTATTTGTTGTCAGTTAAGACACCCTCTTCCTACTGCGCAAACATCAGAAGTCTCGTGGATGTGAGCTCAGGTAAAATGAAGTTGGGACACATGAAGTCACATGATTGCCACGTAATGTTGACACAAATCCTCCCGGTGGCCATCAGGAATCTGATGGACAAAGATATAAGAAACACACTCATTGACCTCTGTGATTTCTTCAACCAACTATGGCAGAAAGTTGTAGATCCTGAAGAGTTGGATCATATGCAAGATGATATTGCAAGAATATTGTCCAACCTAGAGATGTTTTTCCCACCGTCATTCTTTGATGTCATGGTCCATCTCACTGTGCACCTTGTCGACGAGATAAAGTATTGTGGTCCTGTGTTTCTTCGCAACATGTATCCCTTCGAGCGGTTCATGGGAATACTGAAGCGCTTTTGTCGGAACCGAAACCATCCAGAGGCAAGCATCCTACAAGGTTATACCGCGGAGGAGGTGGTTGAGTTTTGCACCGAATACATGAAACAAAGACCTATAGGTTTGCCCCTCTCTCGCCACGAGGGAAGGCTGAAAGGTAAGCCGGTCCTTGCTGGCACGCAAATGGCTGCACCCGGAGAATTGGCAGAGAAAGCCCATTTGACGGTACTGCTTAACAGCCCAGTTCTCAGCGCTTATGCCGAAGAACACTTGGCGGAGATACGCCAAAGCTTCTTACCAATGGTGCCTTCATCAGATGTGGAGATGAAGGAGCACACTAAGAACTACGCCGAATGGCTGAAGAATCGTTTGGCACAAGGATCCATCGATGACATTGCTACGTGGTTGGCACAAAAGCCATCACCTACGGTGTTGACGTACCAAGCATATGACATAAATGGATACACGTTCTACACTGAGGAACGTGATCAGAAGACCTCATATCAGAACAGCTGTGTTCGAATAGAATGCATGACTGTAAATGAAGCTGATAAAAGGGTATACTATGGAACCATCAAAGAGATTTGGGAGCTTGACTATGTGAAAGTTAAGGTGGCATTATTCAGGTGCGCATGGATCCCTCCTGGTCAGGTAAGGATTGATGAGTACAGGAAGACCTGTGTTAACAGGACAACGATGGCATATCACGCGGACCCATTCATTCTTGCCAGCAATGCTACCCAGTTTTTCTTTGTGGAAGAACCCTTGCATAAGAACTGCCATTTAGTGATGCATGGGAAGAGAAGGGTACTGGCTGTCGACGATGTTGTCGATGAGGACGAGTACGATGAATTTGATGAGTTGCCAGCCAAGGGATCACGCACCCGTGTAACAGAGAAGCGTAAAATCATCAAAAACCCAAGTTCATTCGGGGTCAACGTAATGATCCCAGTTCCCCCATGTACATGGGAATTAAGCCATAAGACTAGTCTTTATGCCTACCCTGCAACTTAATTCGTTCAATTTAGATCTGTCGTGTGTATTGAATTTATGAGTTATGCCCGGTTTTCTGTTGATGTAAGAACCGTTAATATGTTGACCTTGATATGTTGTCAGCTCAGGCAATGAATATGAACTATTTTTTGTTGTTGTTGTTGTTGTTGTTATTATTATTATTATTATTATTATTATTATTATTATTATTATTATATCATAGAGGTAGCACACTCAATTGATCTCACTACAGTATGTGTGAACAAAAATATGCAATCTGGTTTGCGAATGGCACACGGTTCGTTGATGAAAGCCGTGTGCCGACCAAACTCCGCCCACGATCTGAGTTGTGCTTTCTGATTGGCCAGAACCCAAACCCCACGGATCATACGTCTGCACCAATGGATGCTCCTAGATCAAACGGCGACCCTCATCCCTTTCGACAGCACATGCAGTTCCGGTTGTAATTTTATTTTTATGCATAAAATGCACGTTAATCTCAAAAAATGTCTTAAATATAGGTAACGATACCTGAAATGCGCCAGAAAATCAAACCCGTGGTATAATGGTTATTGCATACCGTGGAAATTTTTATGAGGCCAAACGACGAAGTCACAGGCCACAGAAGTTTGAATTGACACGTCTCCTTTCGGAAACCATGATCCTTCATGTGAGATGCTCCGGTTTGGAAGGAGCAGTCATCAAAACTTGTGCCAAAATTTACCCATTTTTTCCACGGGGTCGTGAGAGCACGCCACGGGCACACATTGATTTTGATGATGTGCGAACTCCATCTGAATTTCCTGTAATTAAAATACCAACTAGGCCTACGCCAGTGGCCGTACCTTGCAGCCGAAATGTTTGAAACTTGTCCACGCTTCTCAAACAAACGGATGAAAACTCACAAAGCAACGCACAAATGATCTGTACACCTTCTTTGCTAGGCTGATAGTAAGGGGGTATCATAGCTAGTATCATGCATGCCAACTAGGCAATTTTGATGAGCTGTCATAGAATTAAATGAAGAAAGAGAGGGTTAAGTATCATATCATGAAACCGTATCATAATAAATGCTATGCTACTATGTGTCATGCATGACAATAAATAAAGTACTACATATGATACTACTCTATGATACTATGCATTGGACTAGCCACAGTGGGAGTAACTTCAGCAGTAACATCGAGTCCAACTCAACAAATTTGCTTATGTGGCAATGAGTTAATGAGGAGAGGTAGTTTGAGTAACTTAGCTAGTTACTGTAACATCACATGTCCCAATGCAATATGAGTCTATAACCTAATAAATGAGGCTTTGCATGTTACCATACTTATGTTACTACCCACTATGAAAGGTAGTAACATAGTCTAGGGATATGTGTATGTTACTAGTGTATGTTACTCTCCATTGTGGCTAGTCTTAGAGCAAGTACAATAGAGTGACATAAGCAGGCTATAAGGAATAGAATAATATATATGTGCTTATTAGTTGGAGGAAAGAGAAGAGGAGAGAGAAGAGAAGCGGGCTCTTGGTTAGTAGAGCCAGCTGCAACACGAGACCCAAGACACTTTGTGAGGATGTAAGGTGGGCCAACTATTGATAAACTAGTACGTATTTAAAACTTATTATTGTACATGCCGGCTAAGAGGTTGGCTGTATATGACATGGCAACTTCTTATAGCCGACCGTTGGCTGTATTATTAACCATGCTCTTAGTGAGGTAGCTAGTATATCATAGACTAGCTAGTATCATACTCCCTCCTTTCCGGTTTATAGGGCTCAATTCAAAAATCTCACCAACCAAGGTAGATGGTGAGTGGTGGAATACTTTTTGTAGTTTGCAAAAACACCCAATTAATGCTTTTGTTTTCCTCAAAAAATTATGTTTACCAATGTATTAATTGCAATACATGCATGCATAAAGTACATGCATTGGTCAATTTTCTCTTAATACTTGCATGCAATGATTTAATGCACCTTGGAATCTGAACATGTGATGGGGAACAACCAAATTGAGCCTTATAAAATGGAAAAACTAAAATTTTGAGATAAGCCTATAAACCGGAAAGGAGGGAGTATATATGCATGATACTAGTATATGATCGGTAATACCTCCGTAATGCGCGCATGCATAGTATCATAAGTTAGTATCTTAGGTTGCCTTATTAATTGCCATGCATGACACAAAGTAGTACAACATTTAATATGATACGGTATCATGATATGATACCACACCCTCTCTTTCCTCATTTAACTGTGTGCCACATCATCCAAAAAGTCTAGTTGGCATGCATGATACCGCTTGATACTCCCATATTACGACCAGCCTTAGGGTGGCCATAGTTGGGGTATCATAGCCGGTATCATGCACTCGGGAATAGCAAATATGATGATGTGGCAAAGAAGCAGTAACATAGGTAGATACCGTAACATATATATATAATAAATGCTATACTACTTTGTGTCATGCATGACCATAAATACGGTCATCTATGATATATACTACTCTATGATACTATATATGCACTATGAAGGTACGTACGTAGTATCATACACTAGTATCATATGCATGATACTATATATAGTATATGATACTCCCCACTATATAAGGCTGCCCATAGTGGTGGTATCATAGCCGACGATGTCATGCACTCGGAAATAGCAAGTATGTTGATGTGGCAAAGAATTAAATATATATAGAGAGAGAGGGTTAGAGTAACATATAGGTATATACGGTATCATGTTAAATGCGATGCTAATTTATGTCATGCATGACAATAAATATGATCTATGGTACTATACTCTATGTATTATACTATGCGCTATAATTAATTAAAGGTAGTATCATACACTAGTAGCATATATATATGCATGATATTAGTATATGACACTCTCCACTATGAGTAGCCTAAGTATATATAGCCTAACTAAAATACCCACATGTAGTTGTAGTAGGGTTTTTGACTTTAATTAATTATATGCACTAAAATGCAATGCAAGGTAAGTGCAAAAAATGACTTAAACATAGCAGACGACCTAAAATGGGCCGGAACGATGTAGCTAGTAACTGAAGATTTGCAGTCCGAAGTGCCGCATCTCCTTTTGGAAACTATGATCCTTCTTGTGAGATGCTCCGGTATGGAAGGTGCAAGCACCAAAACTTGTGCCAAACTTTACCAATTTTTTTCCATGCGATCGTGAGACCATGCGACAGTGATACAATGATTTCCGTTATTTTCCGGACTCTATATGCATTTCCTGAAATTAAAATACCAACAAGGCCTACGCCTCTGGCCGCACCTTGCGGCCGAACTGTTTGAAGTTTTTTCCCGTTTCTCGCACAATGAATGAAAACTCGCAAAGTCGCACACAAATGATCTTGCTAACACGCACGTGTAGTTGCGACTATATATATACATACAAACGAGATCTCTTTTTTGCATATTCAAAGTTTAAGATTGCTAGCAAGGCCTGCCGCCTGGTAAAATGTACCAGAAAATCAAACCATAGGGTACAATTGTGATTTTTTACCATGGAAAAAAATTGGAGGCGAAACGATGAACTCATGTTTTCATTCGAACAAAAATATGGTGTTAGGTAATGTAAATGTTTTCAAATAGCACGTGGTTCACTCACGAAAGCCGTGTGTCCACTAAACCGTGGCCGATGCTCCCCCCTTCTCTGCCATGCGCGCGATCTGAGTCGTGTGTTCTGATTGGCCAGAACCCAAACCCCACGGATGGTACGTCTGCACCGTTGGATTCTCCTTGATCGAACGGTGATCCTCATCCCTTTCGACAACACATGTAAATGTTTTCAAATAGCCCCTCCCAAAAAATGTTTTCAAATAGCACACGGTTCACTCATGAAAGCTGTGTGCCTACCAAACCGTGGCCGATGCCCCCCCTTTGCTGCGCGCGCGATCTGAGTCATGCGTTCTGATTGGCCAGAACCCAAACCCCACGGATCATACGTCTGCACCATTGGATGCTCCTAGATCGAACGGCAATCCCCATCCCTTTTGACAGGAAATGCAGTCCGGCTAGGAATTGATTTATATGCCAAAATGCACCGTAAATGCCAAAAAATGTCTTACATATAGCACACGAGACCTGAAATGCGCCAGCAAATCAAACCCGTGGTATAGTTGTGATTGCTTTACGTGGGAAAAATTTAGAGGCAAAATGATGAACTCACGTCTTCATTTCAAAATTAGTACGTCTTCATTTCAAACGAAATTATTCTGTTTGTGCACACGAGCGCTTAGAGGCAACCTTTGCATAGGCCTCTCCGCGCGCACGGCGACCGGGGATATTTTTCACCCTTTTCACCTAGGCCGCCAACACCCCCCCTCCCACCGTCCGCCCGCGTTTCACTCAACTAGTCCACCGAATCTCCATCGCCAGCTCCCCCTCCCCCAGATCCACAGCAAAACCCTCTCCGGCGCCGTCGTGCTCACCCCAGCCATGTGCCCGCTCTTAGGCGTCAAGCCTACCTCCACTGCCATTCCCAACAAGCGGTGGCCCGTGCCTCGCCCTCTTTGTTTGCTCGCCACCCACCCTCGAGCATATCGATGCAGTAACCCTCGCCTCTCCTGTGGTCCGGCCGGGTTTGCATTAAGAAGCCTGCTAGTTACTGCTCTCCATCGTGGTGAGGCATATTTCCTTGCAATCCCTCTTCCAATTTCGTTCCGTATGTTCCCAAATTTGCTATAAAATAAAGATGAGCGTATATATGTTCATTATCTACCTTCCTTACTACATATAAGATGTATTTGTTCCAATAAGTTACTGCCTATTTATAGATCGCAGGCGCCCGAGTCACACAAACTTAACAAATTAGCCGTACATTTTCTAAATTATTGCATGGCATGTTTAGAAAGCTTGATACCAAGTTGTTAGTTTTATGATGATCCTCCTTTCCTGAGTTTCGCATGTGTTCTCTATAGATGCCGAGTAGCAGTGGCAGCACTCATGCTTCAGGCGATGTATCTTCATCTGATTCGGACAACCCTAGGTCTTCAGCAGATTGTGAGGGATCAAGTAATCTTGAACGGGATAGAGCTGCAGCAATTACCCTTCCGGTCAGGACACGGAGGAACGCTCCAAGGAAGCCCACACACCAGCCTAAAGGTGTATATGAAGTAACCGAGATTGATTTAAAGTCTTGGGCTCCAACTAAACCAGATAAAGCACGCACGAGGTTCAGGAGTGTGTGTGGATTTGTTGGCAGGGCAAGGCTCAACATTAATCTGCCGGGGTTTCGGAAGGCTGACACAGAAACACGGCGAAGGATAGTCCGGGAGATCATGGATCACTTCAACGTTCCAGAGCAGTGGAGAATGCAGGTGGAACACGCTGCACTGAAGAAGGCTAGGGATGCTTGGAGAAACTGGAAGCACGTGTTGTACAAGAAGTACTTGAGTGAAGGCAAGGACCCAATCCCCGCATACCCCCAAATTACAAAGGCAGACTGGGCAGAATTCAAAAGGGTCAGGGCAACTAAAGAGTTTGCTGAGAAGAGTTTCAAGCAATCGGAACTTCAGAAGAAGAACATACACCCCCACCGTATGGGTGTGGCAGGATACTACGGCATGAAACTGATATGGGACCAGGAGGACAAAGAAGAAGTAGCGGCGGGTGGAAATCCGACCTTTAGTGAAATCAGGGGCGAATGCGCCAGAGACTACTTGCAGGCACATGCAAAGAGGCGTGATGACGGAACTTATTACTTTGAAAACTCACATGACGCCAAACTGTATCAAGTGATGTTAGAGGCTTCCAAGATCCCTGGAAGGTTCTACAGGAACTCAGGGCCATGTGACCTTCTATCCGTTACTCTGGAGACAAAAGAGCCCCTTGGCCGTGCAAGGGGTATAGGTGTTAATGTCCCGCACAAGAGGGCTTTCACACTCAGCAAAGAAGAGAGGCTCAGCATGAAAAAAGCGAGGAGTGAAATGAAGCAGAATGCATTGTATGAAAGGTTGAGGAAGGAGATTTATCCGGCTGTTCGAAAGGATGTTGAGGAGTCAATGATGATGCAGAAGACTCCAACACTGAAAGATAGCCAGCAGATGGGAGGGGAGGCGGTCATGGAGGATGCTGCTTATTGCGCGATAACACTGCACAAGAGTAGCTGTGCATCAGCTGACCCCAGCGACACTGAGACTGCAGCTGCTCGTGATGATGCTATATCTGATCTATCTGGAATGAAAGACAGACTGAAGGGCGTGCTTACACATTATGAAGGTACATTAAAATGTGCAACAGCCTGGGTTTGCCCACCCTTCTTGGAAGATGGCCTCTTGTTGGACAATGTGCCATTGAAGCCGGGCTGTGTGAAGTGCTACGTGACTGAAGTAAAGCCTGGATTCAATGAATTTGCCCTGAAGAATGTCCTAGGAGACTTCGATGAGCAAAGGACCTTGGGAGAAACACTGTTACATCACATCCAGTGGCCACGAAAGGAAATAGAGTTCATCGATGAGATCACTGAAGCCCCGCCAAGAGCAACCACTGTCACCCCTCAACCGGTGACGCTCTCCTTGCCACAGCAGCTCTCGCGGGCTGATGCATCAACCTGTGATCAGCCGGCCCGACTTTGTGGCATACATGCCATGTCATCCTCCGCCCCAAAGCAGCCAGTGGCAAGGCCTACAACTGCTGAAGACGCACCACCGGTTCAGATGCCGGCCGCTGAAGCAGCGGGGGGAGACCCAGCTGCAGCACATGCTCAGCAGACCAACCTGGTGGAACGGACTGCTAAGCAGTCTGATGCTTCGGAACCGCCTGCTAAGTAGTCTACAGGTCCAGAATCGACTGCTCATCAGTCCGTCGGTCCGCAGTCGCTTAATCAGCATACCAATGCGTCAGCACTTCCTGCTCAGCAAACCAACGCGTTGGCACGGCCTCCTCAGCACACCGACAAGTTGGCACCACCTGCACAGAAACCCGACATAGCTTCAACGCATGGTCAGCAGTCTGATGCCTCTGCTCCTACAGCCCAGCAGTCCGTCACAGCAGCACCGCCAGCTCAGCGGTCCGGCATAGATAAACCGTCTGCTAAGCAGTCCGTCCAAGCTTCATTGTCTGCTCGGCAGTCTACCTTGTAGGCAACCAAACGTTCTGCCCGAAATGCTTCAAGTACCAAGAAGTAAGTTGCCAAAAAGGCTACACCCCCGAGGAAGCACGGCGTGAAAGTGAAGAGGAAAGAGAACGATTGCCTCTTACTTAAAGCAGTCATCGCCCAGAACCAAATTAACAACAGCTTGTTCGAATCGGGGAGTAATATTATTTCTGACGCCATGGATGATGAAGAAGTACGTTTGTTGCTTGCTAAAAGTAAAGCAGACGTACTTCAAGCACGCTATTACGTCCATGGCCAGCCATTTCTTGTTACTTTGATGAGTGCAGCTCCAGTTGCCGCGAGTTACATGAATATTGCATGGATCTAATGTCAGCAGGTCATCATGGTTTGCTAGTCCACTACAACAGAGATCATTTCCGACACGATGCTGGTTCCATCGATGTGAGTTTCGAGGACTTACATCTCTTCTTCAACTTCAACGAGCTCGATGCCACTCTTGTTAGATGCCTGATTTTGTAAGTACTTAACAAATTGTGATCAACTTCTCCATACAAAGCTGTACATGATAAACAGCTAACTGCATTTTATTCCTCTCAGGGGATTGAACGCGCAGAGAAGAAAAAGGGAGAGTGTGTATTTCATAGATCCTGAATTAGCAAATGGCACAACATACATGGTAAGGACCTACGGGACTGGGCCGTTAACACGGTCGTCCGTCTCTTCGAAAACACGTCCCATGCATAATCATTTCTCTGGCCATATCATGATCGGTAAGTCAAGTAAACAACCACGCATACACTGATTGTCTTTCAGATTTCGACATAATTCGTAAGTTCATGGCTTTCTTAATATGTAGCGATCACTGGATATTGGTATTCATTGTTCCAAACAAGAACACAGTTTACTACATCGATTCTCTCAGAGAGTCAACAAACGCTCAGGATCTGACGCATCTTCAGCAATTCATGGATAGGTATTGAATTATGTGATGTTGAAATTAATTTGCATTCATATCTGGTTCAATAATTGATGTTGTCAAAATTCATCTTCATTTGCAGTGTGCTCGCATTGTGGAAAACTAAACCAGGGAACCTTTTCAAGAGGGAACTACCTCTGCAGCACGAGATCGTTTCTCCGGTAACACACCGAAATCCGTTATTTTCGGAAAATTTATCCAATAGTCTGCAAATACCTTTCTTACGCTAGTCAAATGTTCAAGCTTCTAAATAAACCTCTTTCTATTTTGTCCAAAGAAAAAATAATACATCTAACACCGGTTAGGTTGTTCCTAACAGGACAAATACATGACTAATTTTGTACAAAAAATTTCAGTGTCCTCAGCAAGAAGCAGGGACCAACCTTTGTGGATACTATGTTTGCAGACACATGATCTCCATCTGCAAATCTGCTGATAGTTGTGACGATCCTCGCGAATTAGTAGTAGTAAGTCTATCTTAATTAATATCTTCTACTCCACTCATATGGCACATTCTGATCTTAAAAATACTGCAGCTCATCTTAAAACCGAGGACCCCTGAACCGCTCCCGGCTGGTGAATTGCTGATGGTTCGGAGATTTATCAGCGACTTCTTCCTGGATCACTACATCAATCCCACTGGTGATAATGAAGATTTCAGCATGCCTTCTCCTGAAACATTGAGTAAGAGTTAGCCGCTAAACATATACGCATGGATCCATTGTTTTCCATCTGATGAGGTCTTCGTATTTCGTACACTATGATTAATTATGTAATGCATATATGTGTGGACAAATCATTGGAATTTAGCTACCATATGTTCAATTGCAATTGTTGCGAAATCTGATGAATGTTCTTCCTGTGGACACTATTTGTTCAATTGAATATTGTGGCGAATTTGCTTTTTGCGTGCAGATTCAAAATGGGATATTTTTGTTTATTTGTTCAATTGAATATTGTGGCGAATTTGCTTTTTTCGTGCCGATTCAAAATGTGATATTTTTGTTTACTTGTTCAATTGAATATTATGGCGAATTTGCTTTTTGCATGCCGATTCAAAATGGGATATTTTTGTTTTAACCTGGCAATTGCTCCGCACACGGTTCAACTAAATGAGTGTGTGAGATCCGCATCGGAAAGCATACGTCAATCGTAGTGGAACCGTCGGTGATACATAGCAGATCGCAAATGATTTGCAGCGCTACTACATGTGCGTAGGGTCTCCGGAACCGTTTTTGATATTGCGTTATCGCACACAAGAACTCGGAGTAAACCGTGCCCAATAGAAAATACAATGCCAGTCGTAATTTTTTCAGGAAACGTGTGGGATCCCAAACGAAAAGCACACGTCACTCTTGTGGCAACCGTCGGTGATACCCAACAAATCACAAACGGTCTGCATCACTTGTATGGGTGCGAAGGGGCTCCTGAACCATTCGTGATAGAACATTATCGCAGACGGTAATTGTTGGGAAACGTGTGCGATGGAGTCTTGCATGGCAGACGGGTTACGCAGAAAACTCGTGTGCGATGGGGCACAAATCGCACACAGTTCATATGTTGGCCCATGTGCCTTACATACTGTTTCCCAAATGGTTCATTACGACAGACCGTATGGTTTCACTGCGTCATTACAAATGTTTAATCACTGATACCACACGTGCGAAAGAATTTAGTGTGTGCTGCATTGCACACGATTACATTTTGGAAGGCCTCTGGATCACTGCTCCATATCCCCGACGGTTTCTGGGTCGTGTGGGAAGGACACCCTATCGCCCACACTCACTTGGCGACGGTCCCAAATGCCGTCGCGGAAAGGGGTTAAAAACCGTTTGTATAGAACCAACGCACACTAGTGTTATTACCACGGACTAATATTAACTTTTTGATCCCTGTATATTCCAACAGACATGACTATGAGCAGCCATGATATTTTATTCCTACCGTTTTATTTAAGTGTACTTACTCAATTTGAAGTACATTATCTCGAATCTTGGAAATCCCATGGGTTGTCTCCATTTCTTCAATATTCCCTATATAACTTCCTGCCCCAATGACATCTGCTAAGTAAGGTGGTGTTAATATGTGGTGAAGATTCAAGTTCATAATTTAAACAAATACAATCGTACCGGAAAAGTACATCCTCTGGCCATCTCTTGTGGAAAGAACTTCAATACTACAAAACATGGAACTTTGTTATGCTATTCTGATATTTTTAAGTCCTTAATCTCTTGAATTTTTGTTGTGTGCAAGAAGTTAATAATCTTGTCGCCTTCGACTGTATTGAAATTCATGGCAGGTGTAACCTTAAAATTCTCCATCATGTATACTAAACCTTCTTGGATCAATGGCCTGAAATTGTTAACCATATGTTTCATTACCTTGGCATGTATCATAGTGCCCTGAAACATTATAATGCAGCGAGAAGATGCATTGGTATCTAAATCATAGTGACCTAATTATGTTGGAAAAATATATCCTTTTACTAATAAACTGACCTGTTCATCAAGCAGTGTCATGTCAAGGCTAATTAGTTCATTGTTATTGAGGTTAACGACGTCCCATAGACTAATTACTCTGACCTTCACTTTCCAGGAATCCTTCCCATTGTTAATCGCATCGAGCATATCGTATGCCATTGTTTCAATGGAAAACAAAAGAATTTGACCTGTAAGCGAACACAATTTTGAAGATTAGAACTTGTTATAGTCTCAGCCAAATCAAAGACTTTATAATTGGAGAGAAAGATTAGTTTGTATGACATAGGAAGTGCAAAGCCTAACAATGTGATTGAACCAACGAAAAAATAATCGTTAGAAAACTGGGTGAAAAGCAACTAAACAGAGGCAACCGTCGCACCAAACAGGAGAAGCTTGACCAATGACGATGCTGACAAGGAACAGAGCGACCTTGATTTGAGATGGTCTATGTTAGGCTACATGCTTAATTTATAAGCTAGCCTTATGGGCTTAGTTCTGCTCGAAGCCGATCTCCGTGATGGAGCATATGTGAGAAGATTATATTTGAAACTGAATACCTAGATTTTTTTTAATCCAATCTAGCAAAAAAATCAATGTGAGAAGAGGAACCTGATCCACATGAGGAAAATAATTTTAACGTGATAACCTCATTGAGAGCAAGAGATCCATGCCCCAACGTCCTTGCTTTTTTGCGGATCCATGCCCCAACGTCCTTGTTGCAATTTGAGGTAAGGATAGAAGAGTCCTTGCTGCAATTTGACGTGAGGAGAGAAGAGACCCGAGAGTTTGAGAGAGAGAGACGTGATTAAGAAAGGGATCCATGCCCAAATTCCTTGCCCCAATTTGAGAGACATGGATCTGGTCATCATGAGGAGATGCGGAGAGACCTGGGAGTTCGAGAGAGAGAGAGAGAGAGAGAGAGATGAGAGATCGAGAAAGAGATTACGATTGATTTAGGTCTCTTTTTTGTGAACAAAGGTTCTCTTGTTTTGGTTATGGAAGAGACGGTGGAGAGCGCTATGAGCCTTTTGTTTTGACTCAGCTGTCGAATGATGCTGGGCTTTGTGAATCACTCTGGTTAATAGGCGAACTTAATTTTTTCAGCCGCAAATTGTATGGGTTAATCTAGACCGTAATAACTCGGTCCCATCATTAGATGTACGAGTCCTATTTTCTAATTAATGTGGGAATTATTAGGGAGTCTCTAATTAGTAGAAGTATAGAAGTATAGATAGATAGATAGATAGATAGATAGATATAGATATAGATATAGATATAGATATAGATAGTACTATTAAAAAAGCTAGTACGTGCTTAGATGGGGTGCTAAAGTCTATTAAAGAAATTAGCATTCCTATTTAATTCTTTGACAACTAAACTCCTTCATGCTTTGGGTAAACTTCTCTCATTTAAGTTTTTTTAGAATTACATCTCATTTAAGTGTTTTGCGTATGTGGCATGGTTAGAGCGTGGTTAATAGTATAGCCAACTGCTGGCTATATGATGTTGGCCATATATATTGTACGTATATAATGTGAAGAAACGAGTGGTAGTACTACCAACTACAAGATGAACTGTAAGAAATACTAGTATGTACGTACTGAAGAGTTAAAGTAACGAGAAGGAACATAACATAGTTCTGCTGGGGGCTGAGCACTACACACCCCTCAAACAAAACTAAGCACCCTGAAATTAAACTAAGCAACTAATCCGGTAGACACAGCATTAGAACCGCCATGAGCAACGACACTGCCGCCTTACTCGGACTCCTTGTCCACGTGCTCGACTTCGTCCTTGTCCCTCTTCCTCTTGGCCGATACTTCTTTGCTTGAACCGCACACTTGGCTCTCGCTCTTCATCCAACCCTTGTAGATATTGAAACAAAGGTAGGCATCCATGGCAGCGTACTGTATGTGGTCTCTATCTAGTACATTCCACTGCCATGTAAGATGAAACTCGGGCAGAGGTTTTGTCAGTTTACCGTATGAAGGATCAACCATGGCTCCTGCCAGGGTCAGCATTGAAGGCTGACGAGAGGGCACCAGCCCATTCTTCTGGAGGTCGAAGGGCTGGCCTACAAAGAGGCCTATCCGACTCAGGACTCTTCTGTCGTTCATAAAGTCTACAGTAACGAATTTGACTTTGCCGCCCGCGAGGAAGTTCTTAAAATCCTCGCACTCAACGTTGGCATGGCATATGTGGTTGACCAAGCACAAGTTATGCACGCAAACCTGGATCACGGTAGACTTCTTCCTCTCTTCCTCCTTTAGATTCTTCTCTTTTCCTAGGACTGTGGTGTACTCAACATCTAGCCTGGCGACCCACTCATTACCATTTGACTTTTTGAACATGCGTCTGAAGCGAGCAAGGCATCCTTTCACCGTCGCGGAAGAACGGGTGTAGATGATGTCGAACTCATCGCCGGTGATGGTTCTAACCTTGTAATCACCGCCGATCATGGAGATTTGGGACTCCATGGATTTGGGAGGAGGGTTAGGATTAGTGCAACTGCTGTAATGTGAAAGGACGGGACGAGTAGGTGTTGGGAATCGTTGCATGGAAAACAAAATAATTTCTACGCACACGCAATGATCTATCCATGGAGATGCATAGCAACGAGGGGGAGAATGTGTCTACATACCATCCGTAGTCCGTAAGCGGAAGTGTTTGACAACGCAGTTGATGTAGTCAAACTTCTTCTAGCTCCGACCGATCAAGTACCAAATGCACGGCACCTCCGAGTTCTGCACACGTTTAGCTCAGTGACGTCCCGCGCATTCTTGATCCAGCAAGACGTCGAGGTAGTAGATGAGTTTCGTCAGCACGACGGCGTGGTGACGGTGATGGTGAAGTGATCCTCGCACGGCTTCGCCTAAGCTCCACGAAGATATGACCGAGGGTGTAAAGTATGGAGGGGGCGCCGCACACGGCTAGTGTGACACCCCAAAATTTTGGCCTCATTTTATTTATTAAAATGTTGCCAGGAAATAAAACTTTTCCAAATTGTCAAGTTTTACCTTTTGTGATTTTGGATTTTTGCCTCTAGTGGGAGAAACCTTCAAAGGTATTGTTGGATTTGTTTACTCTCTTTTATAAAACCATTATTTATCAGTGGATTCAAATGTTGCAAGATTTATTTATTCAAAAAGCTTTATCTCTTTAAAATGATTCCTTTTGCATTTGGGGCCTATTTGCACTACAACCACTTGACAAATGCTTTTAAAAATTCCACCAAAATTTGGGGATGTCATGTGATGTTTCCACATCACTTTTATGCAAAGATACCTTCTGGCCATTGGAGATTTTGAGCTCTACACCAATTTTTCCAATCTGGTCCAGTAGGCACTTTTGCACTGCAACCCATTTAAATATTTCTTCAAAAAATCTTCCAAGTATTTGGAGATGATAGTGGATGCATACAACTCATCTTCAAGCAAAAACCCAATGATGTTCTTTGGAAAATTTGAGTGGATCAACCTCTTTTGCTTTCTGGTCCAAATTGGTGATTTGTACTGCAACCATATTTTTCCTTGCTCTAGTGACCCTGAGCTTTCTCCTACTTGTAGCCCTCCCTACCAAACTCTTAAGTCCAAGAGATTGGGCTCATTGGAGGTTTTGAAGTGCATGCCCTAAACCCTTCTGTTTTCTGTCCAGAACTGGAGTTTTGCAAAGCTTGCACTATCAACTTTCTGTTTTTGCCAAACTGACCCTACCACTATCTCCTGTGTCTAAGGAGGCACTGATCTGGAGTTTTTGGCCACTCCAAGAGTTGCCTATGTGCATCTGGCATTCTGTCGAACACCTGGTGTGCACAGCCACTTTTGGCAAGCTCTCTGGTTTGCACTATGGACTTGAACCCCTGACCTACCCACCTTGTCCACTGAGTGCCTTGCTACCCCTACCTCCGTCCTGTGTAGTGCCAGCTCCACCCTCGAGCTCTAGAGCGCGCTGGCATTGCGTCGAACAGGTGCCGTGCGTGCTCTGGGCGCGCCCAGAGCGCACGTTTTGCACGCGCGCGCACTACGCCGACACGCCGCACTGCCGCACGCGACGCGACCCGACCCTGGCTCCCTCTGCCTCGCTGAGCCACGCACTAGTCGCCCCCCTGCTCCACGATCTCTCTGGCGCCCTGCTGCGCCGTTGGCCGCGCCCTGGCGGCACGCCGGCGTCGGCAGTGGCCTCTGCCATGTTCGGCGCCGCCCAAGCCACCAGCGCACGACAGCTGCCCCGGAGCACAGGCCGTGCTTATCCTCCCGCTCGTCGGAACGCGTTCGTCGCCGCCACGATGCCCTGCAACTACAGGAAAGCGGTCGTCGGCGATCTTATCTGCTGCCACCGCGGAGCCAGCCTCGTCACGCTATATAAAGGGTCCCCGAGCCCCTCCGAGCACTCACGCGACTTCAGACACTCCTCGTAGAGCTTCCCGCGTAGTGAATCGAACAGTAGTGGTCGTCTCCCTCAACTCCGGCCAGCCCGGCCGCCGCCAAGCTCCGGTGCGATTCGTCGCAACCGACCACCCTCTCGCCCAACCAGCACCACCAGTCGCTCCCTCTGGTCCTTGCGGAGCTGCCTAGCTACTCATCTTCGATCAGAGACCACCGGAGCACAAAAAGCACTTCACCACCGCAGCTTTCCTCCGCCGCGGAGCTCGCCGCCGGCGACTCCTTCCACCTCCGCCGACCCATCAACCACCCCGAGGACCGCCTCGGTCTTGCCGTTCCATTCCCGCCCGCAGATGCCCTCGAGGAGCCGCCGTCCGTCGCCGGCGATCGCCGGAGCCCCGCTCCCGTCGGGCAGAAGAGAAGAGAAGGAGGGAAGGAACGGTCGAACCTGACCAGTGGGCCCTTTGGACCCACTGTCAGTGACCCACGCAGCGCCCTCTCTCTGTTTAAGTGGAGGCGCAAAACCCCCGAGTGCGTTTCCTCTGCTGCGAAAGCGTATTTCTGCTGAAACGTTTTCCTTTTTTTTCTGGTTTTATTTAAAAACAGAGTTGACCAAACTTTGACTGGCTATAACTTTTAAAATAAAACTCCAAATGAGTTGATTCTTTTTCCTACCTCTCTCAAATTTCATATAGTTTATTTTAAGATTTATTTCAAAAATATTTGAGACAGGTTTTGGTACTGTGTTTGAAATATTTGTATTTGTGTATTTTGCAAAATAGGATTTTTGGAGAAAAAGGAAAGCTTCCAATAAAGTGCATCCTTTGCATACTCTTGAAGGCAAGCATTTCTGAACTCTGGCATAATATTTGTTGTGGTGTTTTGATGCGATCACAGCACCTTTTGACTTGGAGTAGATGTGGCAGTTTATGTATCGATGTAGTCTCGTGCATGAGTGCACTTTGGAGATTGTTTGTGGCCAGCAATGGATACCCTAAGGATTTGTATCGCCCTCGTGAGCTTCTCTTGCACACCGGTAGGAAGCGGGAAAGTCGTGGTCTTGGGTAGACACGAGCTTTTCCCTAATCCCTCGTTGAGACGAGTATGCCCAGCATAGCATGGTGAGGCTCGAGGAGTGGTGATTTATTTCACTAGTGGTAATATTGTTGGTGGATACTTGGATCACCTGAGTCGGTTGTAGACCGAGTCTTGTTCAGTAGCTTCCTTTGTCGGTACCACCACTTGTCCCTGCAGGGGACAGGGTATGGTTCAGTAGGTTGTCAACCCCTTTCCAAAGCACACACCGTACAGAGAGGCCGTGATGAAGGTCCCGTGGCCACGGATTAAAGCCTGTCATTCGGTCCGGGGGCATGGGTGTTTCGGTTGTAGCCGAAGGGGATAGCTTCCCCAGTTTGCGCGCGGTATAAATTTTGTGATCCCATGCTACGTCGAGGTTGTAGCCTCCCCACTTAGAGTTTTGCTTGGCAGGTGTCATGGGTGATTCCAGACACTGGTGAGTTAAGCTGGTGTGTGCAGGTCAGGCGTGTTTTCAATCAAAAGACCGTAGACGGAATTAGTCCCGAGGAACTGAGTAATCCCGTTACTCGTGGAAAATGGTACTCCCTCTGCAGAGGATATATCCTGTCAGATAGTCCTGTTCTTAAGTAAAGGCCACAACCCGAGTTGAGTCTCTGTAATGGCATTCGGATGGAGAACGATTTAATTAGAGCTTAGTAACGGCATTCGGATGGAGAACGATTTAATTAGAGCTTAGTAACGGAATTCGGATGGAGATACGGCTTGACTAAATTATCGGTTTTCGGATGGAGAAACGATTGTACTAAATTTTGTTTATGATTATGGCACCCTTGGATTATGATCTTTATTGTTTTGGACTAACCATTTATATTACGTATATTATTGAGTATCCCTGGGATGGTTCTACCTCCTGGATATTCACTGTGATTATTCTTTTATAAGCCCTTTATGTGGTGTCGCTCAGACGCCCGACTGCGGCATTATTATTTCTGCATTTTCCGCTCGAGGAGTCATTCAGACACTCGTTTGGCACCAGTATTATTATTTCTGCATTTTCCGCTCAAGGAGTCATTCAGACACTCGTTTGGCACCAGTATTATTATTTCTGCATTTACCGCTCGAGGAGTCATTCAGACACTCGTTTGGCACCAGTATTACTATTCTGCATTTTTCCGCTCGAGGAGTCATTCAGACACTCGTTTGGCACCCAGTATTTTATTTTGGTATATTTTTTATCCATATGTGTGCATCATGATTTTTTTTTGTATATTTCGTGACGGATGTATGATCATCTATTAAACCTGGAGCATGTTTGATATATTATACCCGTGTTCTTAATGTTTGCGAGTACATTCAAACGTACTCACTGGCTTGTCCCTGGCTATTGTCTTGGCCAGATTCCTTGCTTGGAGTTAAGCATCGCGGTGACAACCTCGGAACCTACGCTGTTGACGTTTGCAGCCTCGCGAAGATAGGAGTTATCCTGGTCAGCTGTTCTTGTGGGAAATGGAGCCCCATAGACGCAGATGTTTCCAACCGCTTCCGCCCTCAACCATTAGAAACCAAGTGTTGTACTCCCAGGCCTAAATGGTCTTGTACTACATATTTTTGTTCCTTGCTTGGAATTCTTGTATCAAGTTGGTACCTCATCAGCTAACAGTAATCCTGGGGCTGGTGAGCACACAGGCCGTTTTTCTGGGAATTTATATCCCAAAAATCCGGCCGTGACAGCTAGGCAATTGTCTGGTGTGTGCTAGGCGCCCCCTCCTCATATATATAGAGGTGAGAGGGAGGTAGGAGCAGCCATAGGAGGCGCCCAAGTAGGAGGAATCCTACTTGGAGTCCCTCACAAGCCCGCGCTCCCCTTGCCATATATAACCGAGGTGGGAGGAAAGAGGGGGGAGAGGGAAGGAAGTAGGAATCCTAATCCACACTTTCCTTGCCCTCCCCTCTTTCCTTCTCCTCCTCATAGAGCTGGCCTCTATAGGGGTGCACCAGGGCTGGTGTGTTCCCTCACTTGGCCCATAAGGCCCATATCTTTGTCGGGGGGTGGCCGAAACTACTTTCCGGTGACCCGATAAGTACCCAGTACTCTCCGGAACACTTCCGGTGTCTGAATACCATCGTCCTATATATCAATATTTACCTCTCGACCATTTCGAGACTCCTCTTCATGTCCGTGATCTCATTCGGGACTCCGAACAACATTGGGTCACCAAATCACATAACTCATATAATACTATATCGTCAACGAATGTTAAGCGTGCGGACCCTACGGGTTCGAGAACTATGTAGACATGACCGAGACAACTCTCCGGTCAATAACCAATAGCGGAACCTGGATGCCCATATTGGCTCCTACATATTCTACGAAGATCTTTATCGGTCGAACCGTTATGACAACGTACGTAATTCCCTTTCTCCATCGGTATGTTACTTGCCCGAGATTCGATCGTCGGAATCTTCATACCTAGTTCAATCTCGTTACTGGCAAGTCTCTTTACTCGTTCCGTAATACCTCATCCTGCAAATAACTCATTAGTCACTTTTCTTGCAAGGCTTCTTATGATGTGTATTACCGAGAGGGCCCAGAGATACCTCTCCGATACTCCGAGTGACAAATCCTAATCTTGATCTATGCCAACCCAAAAAACACCTTCAGAGATACCAGTAGAGCATCTTTATAATCACCCAGTTACGTTGTGACGTTTGATAGCACACAAGGCATTCCTCCGGTATCCGGGAGTTGCATAATATCATAGTTGAAGGAATATGTATTTGACATGAAGAAAGCAATAGCAATAAAACTGAACGATCAATATGCTATGCTAACGGATGGGTCTTGTCCATCACATCATTCTCCTAATGATGTGATCCCATTCATCAAATGACAACACATGTCTTTGGTTAGGAAACTTAACCATCTTTGATTAACGAGCTAGTCTAGTAGAGGCTTACTAGGGACACAGTGTTTTTTCTATGTATCCACACATGTATCAAGTTTCCGGTTAATACAATTTTAGCATGAATAATAAACATTTATCATGATATAAGGAAATATAAAATAACAACTTTATTATTGCCTCTAGGGAATATTTCCTTCAGTCTCCCACTTGCACTAGAGTCAATAATCTAGTTCACATCGCCATGTGATTTAACACCAATAGTTCACATCTTTATGTGATTAACACCCATAGTTCACATCGCGATGTGACCAACACCCAAAGGGTTTACTAGAGTCAATAATCTAGTTCACATCGCTATGTGATTAACACCCAAAGAGTACTAAGGTGTGATCATGTTTTGCTTGTGAAGAAGTTTGGTCAACGGGTCTGCCACATTCGGATCCGTATGTATTTTTCAAATTTCTATGTCACCAATGCTCTGCATGGAGCTACTCTAGCTAATTTTTCCCGCGTTGAAAACGTATCTAGATTGAGACTTAGAGTCATCTAGATCAGTGTCAAAGCTTGCATCAACGTAACTCTTTACGACGAACTCTTTATCACCTCCATAATCGAGAAGCATCTCCTTAGTCCTCTAAGGATAATTTTGACCGCTGTCTAGTGATCTACTCCTGGATCACTATTGTACCCCCTTGACAAACTCATGGCAAGGTACACAACAGGTTTGGTACACATCATGACATACTTTATAGAACCTATGGCTGAGGCATAGGGAATGAATTTCATTCTCTCTCTATCTTCTGCCGTGGTCGGGCTTTGAGTCTTACTTAACTTCACACCTTACAATACAGGCTAGAACTCCTTCTCTGACTGATCCATTTTGAACTCCTTCAAAAATCTTGTCAAAGTATGTACTCATTGAAAATCTTATCAAGCATCTTGATCTATCTCGATAGATCTTGATGCCCAATATGTAAGCAGCTTCACCGAGGTCTTTCATTGAAGAAATCTTATTCAAGTATCCTTTTATGCTATCTACAAATTCTATATCATTTCCAATCAGCAATATGTTATCCACATATAATATCAGAAATGCTACAGAGCTCCCACTCACTTTCTTGTAAATACAGGCTTCACCATAAGTCTGTATAAAACCATATGCTTCGATCACCTTATCAAAGCGTATATTCCAACTCCGAGATGCTTGCACCAGTCCATAGATGGATCGTTGGAGTTTGCACACTTTGTTAGCATCTTTAGGATTGACAAAACCTTTTGGTTGCATCGTATACAACTCTTCTTTAAGAAATCCATTAAGGAATGCAGTTTTGACATCCATTTGCCAGATTTAATAAAATGCGGCAATTGCTAACATGATTCGGATAGACTTAAGCACCGCTATGAGTGATAAAATCTCATCGTAGTCAACACCTTGAACTTGTCGAAAACCTTTTGCGACAAGTCGAGCTTTATAGATAGTAACACTACCATCAGCGTACGTCTTCCTCTTGAAGATCCATTAATTCTCAATGGCTTGCCGATCATCGGACAAGTCCACCAAAGTCCACACTTTGTTCTCATACATGGATCCTATCTCAGATTTCATGGCCTCAAGCTATCTGTCGGAATCTGGGCTCATCATATCTTCTTCATAGTTCGTAGGTTCGCCATGCCTAATAACATGACTTCCAGGACAGGATTACCGTACCACTCTGGTGTGGATCATGCTCTGGTTGACCTACGAGGTTCAGTAGTAACTTGATCTGAAGTTTCATGATCATTATCATTAGCTTCCTCTCTAGTTGGTGTAGGCATCAAGGGAATGGTTTTCTGTGATGATATATTTTCCAATTCGAGATAAGGTACACTTACCTAATCAAGTTCCACTTTCCTCCCACTCACTTCATTTGAGAGAAACTCCTTTTCTAGAAAGGTTCCATTCTCGGCAACAAAGATCTTGCCTTCGGATCTGTGGTAGAAGGTGTACCCAATTATTTCCTTAGACTATCTTATGAAGATGCACTTCTTCGATTTGGATTCGAGCTTATCAGGCTGAAGCCTTTTGACATAAGTGTTGCAACCCCAACCTTTAAGAAACGACATCTTAGGTTTCTTGCCAAACCATAGATCAGACGGTGTCGTCTCAACGGATTTAGACGATCCCTATTTAACGTGAATGTAGTTGTCTCTAATGCATAACCCCAAAATGATAGTGGTAAATCGGTAAGAGGCATCAAAGATTGCACCATATCTAATAAAGTACGGTTATGATGTTCGGACACACCATTATGCTGTGGTGTTCCAGGTGGCGTGAGTTGTGAAACTATTCCACATTGTTCTAAATGAAGGACAAACTCGTAACTCAAATATTCACCTCCCCGATCAGATCATAGAAACTTTATTTTCTTATTACGATGATTCTCCACTTCACTCTGAAATTCCTTGAACTTTTGAAATGTTTCAGACTTGTGTTTCATTAAGTAGATATACCCATATCTGCTCAAATCATCTGTGAAGGTCAGAAAATAACGATACCCGCCGCGTGCCTCAACGCTCATCGGACCGCATACATCGGTATGTATTATTTCCAATAAGTCACTGGCTCGCTCCATTGTTCCGGAGAATGGAGTTTTAGTCATCTTGCCCATGAGGCATGGTTCGCAAGTATCAAATGATTCATAATCAAGTGATTCCAAAAGTCCATCTGCATGGAGTTTCTTCATGCGCTTTACACCAATATGACCTAAACGGCAGTGCCACAAGTATGTTGCACTATCATTGTTAACTTTGCATCATTTGGCATCAATATTATGAATATGTGTATCACTACGATCGAGATTCAGTAAACCATTCACATTGGGCGTATGACCATAGAAGGTTTTATTCATGTAAACAGAACAACAATTATTCTCTGACTTAAATGCATAACCGTATCGCAATAAACATGATCCAATCATATTCATGCTCAACGCAAACACCAAATAACATTTATTTAGGTCCAACACTAATCCCTAAGGTAGAGGGAGTGTGCGATGGTGGTCTTATCAATCTTGGAATCATTTCCAACAAACATCATCACCTCGCCCTTAACTAGTCTCTGTTCATTTTGCAACTCCTGTTTCAAGTTACTAATCTTAGCAACTGAACCGATATCAAATACCCAGGGGCTACTATGAACACTGGTAAAGTACACATCAATAACATGTATATCAAATATACCTTAGTTCACTTTGCCATCCTTCTTATCCGTCAAGTATTTGGGTCAGTTCCACTTCCAGTGACCATTTCCTTTGCAGTAGAAGCACTTAGTTTCATGCTTGGGTCTAGCTTTGGGTTTCTTCATGGGAGCGGCAACTTGTTTGTCACTCTTCTTGAAGTTCCCTTTCTTTCCCTTTTGCCCTTTTTCTTGAAACTAGTGGTCTTGTTAACCATCAACATTTGATGCTCTTTCTTGATTTCTGCCTTCGCCGATTTTAGCATTGCGAAGAGTTCGGGAATCGTTTTCATCATCCTTTGCATATTATAGTTCATCACAAAGTTCTAGTAGCTTGGTGATAGTGACTAGAGAACTCTGTCAATCACTATCTTATCTGGAAGATTAACTCCCACTTGATTTGTGACGCCCCCGATTTGACCGTACACTAATCATGCACGCAAATGTGTACGACCAAGATCAGGGACTCACGGGAAGATATCACAACACAACTCTAAAACATAAATAAGTCATACAAGCATCATAATACAAGCCAGGGGCCTCGAGGGCTCGAATACAAGTGCTCGATCACAGACGAGTCAGCGGAAGCATCAAATCTGAGTACAGACATAAGTTAAACAAGTTTGCCTTAAGAAGGCTAGCACAAACTGGGATACAGATCGAACGAGGCGCAGGCCTCCTGCCTGGGATCCTCCTAACTACCCCTGGTCGTCGTCAGCGGCCTGCACGTAGTAGTAGGCACCTCCAGTGTCGTAGGTGTCGTCGTCGATGGTGGCGTCTGGCTCCTGGACTCCAGCATCTGGTTGTGACAACCAGATAGAAAAGAAAAGGGGGAAAAGAGGGAGAGAAGCAACCGTGAGTACTCATCCAAAGTACTCGCAAGCAAGGAGCTACACTACATATGCATGGGTATATGTGAAAAGGGGCATATCAGTGGACTGAACTGCAGAATGCCAGAATAAAAGGGGGATAGCTAGTCCTGTCGAAGACTACGCTTATGGTCATCTCCATCTTGAAGCATGTAGAAGAGAGTAGATTGAAGTCCTCCAAGTAGCATCGCATAGCATAATCCTACCCGGCGATCCCCTCCTCGTCGCCCTGTTAGAGAGCGATCACCGGGTTGTATCTGGCACTTGGAAGGGTGTATTTTATTCAGTATCCAGTTCTAGTTGTCATAAGGTCAAGGTACAACTCCGGGTCGTCCTTTTACCGAGGGACACGGCTATTCGAATAGATAAACTTCCCTGCAGGGGTGCACCACATAACCCAACACGCTCGATCCCATTTGGCCGGACACACTTTTCTGGGTCATGCCCGGCCTCGTAAGATCAACGCGTCGCAGCCCCACCTAAGCACAACAGAGCGGTCAGCACGCCGGTCTAACCCTATGCGCGCAGGGGTCTGGGCCCATCGCCCTATGCACACCTGCACGTTGCGTACGCGGCCGGAAGCAGACCTAGCCTAGTGGCGTTCCAGTCCAATCCGGCGCGCGCCACTCAGTCGCTGACGTCAAGAAGGCTTCGGCTGATACCACGACGCCGGGATACCCATAACTACTCCCGCGTAGATGGTTAGTGCGTATAGACCAAATGGCCAGACTCAGATCAAATACCAAGATCTCGTTAAGCGTGTTAAGTAACCGCGAACGCCGACCAGGGCCAGGCCCACCTCTCACCTGGGTGGTCTCAACCTGCCCTGTCGCTCCGCCACAAAGATCCACTTGCGGGTACTCCTACGAGCCGACCCGACTTTAGTCACCACATGTATCATGTATATAGTATATAAGTATATACCCGTGATCACCGCCCAGGTGATCATGACCCGATAGTATAGCACAGCAGACGGACAAGAATGTAGGGCCACTGATGGAAAACTAGCATCCTATACTAAGCATGTAGGATTGCAGGTACAGGTATCAACAGTAGTAGCAAGGATAGGCTATGCATCAGGATAGGATATCGAAAAGCAGTAACATGCTACACTACTCTAATGCAAGCAGTATAGAGAAGAATAGGCGATATCTGGTGATCAAGGGGGGGGGGCTTGCCTGGTTGCTCTGGCAAGTAGGAGGGGTCGTCGACTCCGTAGTCGAACTGGGCAGCAGCAGGGGCGGTCTCGTAGTCTACCGGAGAGAAGAGGGGGAAGAAACAGTAAATACAATGCAAACATAAGCATGACGATGCGTGACATGACAATGAGCGGTGCTAGGTGTGTCCTAACGCGACAGTAGGTGGTACCGGTGAAGGGGGGGAACATCCGGGAGGTATTCCCGATGTTTCGCGTTTTCGGACAAACGGACCGGAGGGGGAAAGTTGCTAGTTCGATAGGTTAGGGAGGTGTGGTGGACGAACGGACTGCGTATTCGGATTCGTCTCGTTGTTCTGAGCAACTTTCATATAGAAAACATTTTCATCCGAGTTACGGTTTAAAAGATATGAATTTTCAAAGTTTATTTGAATTTCTGGAATTATTTGAATTAAGGAAAAATGAATTATGACGTCAGCATGAGGCAATGCTGACGTCATCAGGTCAACAGAGCGACTGACCAGGTCAAACTGACCAGCGGGCCCCACCTGTCATAGACAGTGGGCTAACAGAAGATTAAACTAATTAATTTTTAGTTAATTAACTACTGGGCCCACCTGTCAGTGAGTGATTAGATTAATTAATTAGTTTTAATTATAAAAACATTTTTCTTTTCTCTTTTTTTCTAATTTTGTGGCGGGGCCCGCATGTCAGTGGCTGAGCCTGCCCAGTCAGCACGTTGACTGGGTTGACCCAGTCAACGGGGCCCACGGGGCCCACGGGCAGTGGCACTGGGGGCGGCCCCAGGCCAGCCACGTCGGCGGCCGGCGCCGGAGCAACTCCGACGAGCCAAACGCGGCGGCGCGGCTCGGGAGGGGCGCGGGTTTCGCGCACAGGGGGTCTGCGGGGTCGTGGCTGGGCGCGTTCGACGCGGCTCGGCGCCGCGCGTCCAACGGTGGTGGCCGGAGCGGCTGGAACGGGCGGGGGCGAGCGCTACGAGCTCGCCGGCGGCGAGGTACTTCGGGCTGGGGCGGGTGCGGCGTTAGGGCGCGCGAGCGGCCGAACTAGCTAGCTAGGCGGGTGCTACACGGTGCGGTCGAGCTAACGGGCATACGCCCATGACCAAATGGTCACCGGAGACCCGCCGGCGACGAGCTCCGCGGCGCGGCGTTCGGGCGCGCGTGGGGAAGTCGCTAGGGGGCGCGCGAGAGAGAAAGGACAGGGGAGGAGGGGGAGAGGCTCACGGCGAGGCTGTAGGGGGACGGCAGCGTGCTCGGGGAGGCTCGAGGCGGCAAAACGGGGCGGCGATCGACGGCGGCCGTGCGGGGAAGACGAGCTCGGGGAGGCCGTTGCAGTGGCTCGGAGCTCCAACGGAGAGGTGGAGGTGGTGTAGTCGAGGGCGGCGACGGCGTACGACACGGCGAAGTGGCGATTGGGGCACGGTGGCCGCGGGAACGACGGTGAACGGCGGCGAGCACGCTCGGGCAGTGGGGATCGAAGGGGAGAGGGAGGTGGATCTGACGGGGGAGGCGCACAGGCCGAGAGGGAGAGCGGGGGGTGAGTGGGAGAGGGGCCCGAGGAGGCGGGGGGGCTGGCGTCCTTATCCTCCCCGTCGCCGGCGAGGGGGTGCGGCGGGGACGGCCCCTGTTTCGACCCCGGTCGGGGGAACAGGGAAGGGGGCGAGGGGGAGTGGGAGATGGGCTAGGCTGGCTGGGCCGGGGGTCGGCCCAGTTGGGCCAGGGGTCCAGTGGGGGGGAGGGCCTTCTCTTTTTTTTCTTTTTCTTTGTCTGTTCTGTTTTCTTTTTATTTGTTTATTTTCTTTTCTGTTTTATTTCATTTAAAAGTATTTAGGCATTTTATAAAAATGTGTTTTGTCCACAATAATTATCAGTGCAATTTCTGGCAGGGCCCGAACATTTTTGTTTAAATTTTTGAAAACTTTTATTTTCCACTTTTAAATTTAATTGAAGTTTGAATTAGGAGTTTGAAAAGGAATGTGAAACAAAAATGTGATCAAGCCCTGTTTAGCAACATGATTAGCTTAATCACAGGGAGTTACTGTAGCATGATTCTCGGGGTGTTACAAATCTCCTCCACTACAAGAAATCTCGTCCCGAGATTTAGGAGGTAGAAGGAAACAGTGCGGGGTATTCTTCGCGCAGACGATCCTCTCGTTCCCAAGTGGCCTCATCTTCAGAATGGTGCGACCACTGGACTTTGAGAAACTTGATCGCCTTCTGACGTGTGCGGCGTTCAGCTTGGTCGAGAATGCGGACCGGATGCTCCTTATAGGAGAGGTCTTGCTGCAATTCGAGCACTTCATGATCCACAGCTCGGATTGGATCCTTGAAGCAACGGCGGAGCTGTGACACATGGAACACATCGTGAACCTGAGAAAGGTTCGGCGGTAGCTCCAGTTGGTATGCCACTTTTCCACGCCTTTCGAGAATAGTGAATGGGCCAATATAGCGAGGAGCTAGTTTGCCCTTGATCCCGAAGCGGTGAGCACCCTTCATAGGTGTGACTCGAAGATAAGCCTTTTCGCCAGGTTGATAGACCATGTCTTTATGATGACGGTCATACTGACTCTTCTGACGTGACTGAGCAGTCTTGAGATTCTCACGAATAATGCGGACTTGTTCTTCGGCATCTTGGATAATATCCGGACCGAAGAGTGGACGTTCCCCAGTTTCTGACCAGTTCAGAGGGGTTCGGCACTTTCGTCCATATAACACTTCGAAGGGGGCCATCTTCAGACTAGCTTGATAGCTATTATTATAAGAGAACTCAGCATACGGGAGAGATTCCTCCCATTTCTTGCCGAAGGAAATAACGCAAGCTCGAAGCATGTCTTCGAGAACTTGGTTGACGCGTTCAACTTGTCCTTGCGATTGAGGATGAAACGCAGTACTGAATGACAGATGAGTTCCCATAGCTTCTTGGAAACTTGCCCAGAATCTTGAAGTGAATAAGCTGCCACGGTCTGAGCTGATAACCAATGGAATACCGTGGAGTGAAACAATCCTGGACATATAGAGCGTTGCCAACTGGCTAGCAGTGATCGTTTCTTTGACTGCCAGAAAATGTGCAACTTTGGAAAGTCGGTCAATGACGACAAGAATAGCATCATTACCTTTCTGTGATTTGGGAAATCCAGTGACGAAGTCCATCTCAACATGGTCCCATTTCCATTCAGGAATAGAGATAGGTTGCAGAGTTCCAGCAGGCCTTTGATGTTCTGCTTTGATACGACGGCAAACGTCACACTCAGCAACATAACGAGCAATGGCTTGCTTCATATTAGACCACCAGAATCTCTGACGGATGTCTTGGTACATCTTTGTACTACCAGGATGGATACACAGAGGCGTATCATGAGCTTCTTTCATAACTTCCTGTGTCATATCCAGGTTTTTCTCTGCACATGGCACCACTAGGCGGCCCTTGAAGTATAGGGTGCCATCTTCAGCAATGGTGAAGAATGAGGGCTTTCCTTCTGCGAGGTAGCGCTTAATCTTGTGGGCTTCAGAGTCATACTTCTGTAGCCTTTTGATGCTATCCACGAGATCTGGTTTAGCAACTAGGGTATTGAGGGAACCCTGGGTAACAACGTGGAGGTTCACCTTGCCAAACTCCTTAGGAGGGGGAGTGAGTGCACCCGAAGGAACAATATGGAGGTTCAGCTTCCTGAATTCTTCAACAAGCGAGGGCTGAACTTTGTGAACCTGGAGGTGGTTGCAGTAAGACTTGCGGCTCAAGGCATCAGCCATTACATTAGCCTTGCCTGGCGTATAGGAAATACCCAAGTCAAAGTCTGCAACAAGCTCCATCCATCTCTGTTGACGGAGGTTCAGATCTGGCTGAGTAAACAGATACTTCAGACTTTGGTGGTCAGTGAAGATCTCGCAACGATTACCGAGAAGGTAATGTCGCCACTGCTTCAGCGCATGAATGACAGCAGCAAGTTCGAGGTCGTGAACTGGGTAGTTCTCTTCGTGAGGGCGCAATTGCCGAGAGGCATAAGCAATCACTTTGCGGTCTTGCATTAGGACACAGCCTAATCCTTGACGGGAAGCGTCGCAGTAAATGACAAAGTCCTTCTTAGTATCAGGTGGAGCTAGAACTGGAGCAGAAGTCAACTTGTCTTTGAGTGCTTGGAAACTTTCCTGACATTTGTCTGTCCATTGGAACTTGACACCCTTATGCAACAGGTTAGTCAGAGGCCTGGCGATCTTAGAGAAGTTCTCGACGAATCGACGGCAATAGCTGGCGAGACCGAGAAAACTTCTGACTTGCTTAACGTTCTTGGGAGGAGTCCAATCAAGAATAGCCTGAACTCGCTCGGGGTTGACGGCAATACCATCCTTAGAGATGACATGCCCAAGATAGGTTACTTCCGGTAGCCAGAATTCACATTTGGAGAACTTGGCATATAGTTGATGCTCTCGTAGCTTCTCCAGCACAAGTCGAAGATGTTCGGCATGTTCTTCTTTGTTCTTGGAAAATACCAGGATATCATCCAGATAAACCACGACGAACTTGTCGAGGTAATCCATGAATATATAGTTCATCAGACGAGAGAAGGTGGCTGGAGCATTGGTTAAACCGAAAGACATGACGGTGTACTCGTATGAACCATAGCGAGTCACGAAGGCGGTCTTTGGGATATCCTCTTCGCGAACACGGATCTGATGGTAGCCCAACCTCAAGTCGAGCTTAGAGAACACTGACGAACCCGCCAGTTGATCATACAGATCATTGATCCGAGGAAGAGGGTATTTATTCTGAATGGTAGCTTGGTTTATAGGACGGTAGTCTTGAACCAATCGGTTAGTCCCATCCTTCTTCTTGACAAAGAGAGAAGGTGCTCCCCAAGGAGAGCAACTTGGGCGAATGAATCCTTTGCGAAGAGATTTGTCGATTTCCTCCTTAAGCTCAAGGAGTTCATGCGGCGGCATTTTGTAGGGTCGCTTGGCTATAGGAGTGGTGCCTGGTTTCAAGTCGATGATGAATTCGACAGCTCTAGCAGGGGGAATCCCTGGAAGTTCTTCAGGGAAGACGTCGAGGAATTCACGCACGACGGGAATGTTTTCAATGCCCTCGAGTGGTGCAGCGTTCAATGCATTCAATGCATAGAGCCTTGCCTCGGCATTTTGCACCAGATGAGCTTGGTAAGCAACTATTTCATCTGAAGGGTGTAGCAGATGGACGGTCTTAGTGGCGCAAACTATAGAAGCAGTATGCGCTTTCAACCAATCCATACCCAAAATGAGGTCGATGTTAGACGACTTCAGGATAATGGGAGAGGCATAGAATTCCAGCCCTTCGATTTCCACGGGGACATCGATGCCAACCAAGGAGGTTTGACACTGTCCCACGGGGGTTTTGACCAATACAGAGGTGTTCATCTCCTCACATTTAACGTCGTGCTTGTATGCAAAATCTTCTGACATGAATGAATGCGATGCACCTGTATCAAATAAAACGGATGCTGGTACTGAATTTACGAGGAGTGTACCCATCACAGTAGCAGGCTGGTCTTGAGCTTCGTTGAGATCAACGTGGTTGGCATGAGCACGACCATAAGACTTAGCATTGTTGTTGCGGGGCTGATTGTTACCACGGCCAGTTGCTGGAAGGGCCAGTTGATTCTGGTTCTGGTTGCATTCTTTAGCACGGTGCCCTGGTTGACCACACCTGAAGCACAAGCCATTATTCGGAGTGGGAACAGGAGCTTGGGATGGTGGAGCTGGAAGTCTTGACTGCCTAGATGGTGGTGGAGGCAGACGAGGTGCAGCATAGGTCTGCCTTGGGGCAGATGCATTTGGACGGTACATGCTGTTCGGGATCCATATCTTACGCTTCTGTGAGGGCGGGCCCGAAGATGAGCCCGTGTCACGGTTGCGCCTGTGAGAGCTCTGGTATTCCTGCAGACCAGTTTCGACATTGATGGCCTTGTTCACCAAGGTGGCGAAATCAGCAAAGTCATGCACTAGAAGTGCGAGCTTGATGTCAGCTTGAAGGCCATCACGGAACTTCTCCTGTCTGCGTGCATCAGTTGCAATGTCTTCTTCAGCATAGCGGGACAAGTCCAGAAACTCCCGCTGATAAGCTTCGACAGTTTTGTTGCCTTGGGTGAGGTTGCGGAACTCACGCTTCTTCCGGTCCATGACTCCCTGAGGAATGAAGCGGGCACGGAAAGCAGCTTGGAAGTCTGGCCATGTGATGATTGTTCCAGCTGGCAGAGTACGCCTGTGGCTGTCCCACCATTGAGCTGCGGGTCCCTTCAAGAAGAAGGAAGCAAAGGTGACATAGCTGGCAGGGGCTACATCAGCAGACTCCATCTCATAGGTGATGTCACGGAGCCAGTCATCAGCATCCAGAGGCTGAGTTGAGCTGCGGTAGATGGTTGGGTTGAGGCGTATGAAATCTTGAAGAGTCACTTGGGCTGGCTGCTGGTTCATATTGGGGCGAGGGAACTGAGCCATCATATTTTCCATGAATTGGCGGTTCAGTTCAAACTGTTGGATCATACCAGCCATGTACTCAGGTGGTGGTGGGGCATCGCCACCACGACCACGACCACCTGGTCTAACCATCCTGCTAATATATAACAGGGGTAGTTCAGCATTTAGAAATTTGCAATGACAAGAATCATTCATGATGAAACATGCATAATGAAAGGAGCACGATAGCTACTACATAGTAGTCGGCATAACTTACAAAAGGGGTCATGCATAGAGTTCAGTACATAGAGTTCAGTACATAGACTAAAACATCATAGGCGGCACACAGGCTCGCGGCGACTGCAACTAATACTACAAGCAAGCCTACATCAGTCCCAAGAGGTACTGTGGAGGTAATCGTAGCCCGACAGCTGGTAGTGAGGCAACGGATAGCCCTCGACGTCAGCAGACTGGGGGCCGCGGATACTCAGGTGTAGAGCCCGACGCTCAGGTGGCAGAAGAGGGCCAAGTGCGGGAGAGTAGCCTCCCACCTCTGGCCAACCGACACCGTGGGGCATCACGGTCCTGGCTGGGTAGATCGCAGTACGCGGTACCTGTCCAGATCGGACAAAGGGGTGCAGCAGCGTCAGAGCACGGTAAAGGTGCTGACGGGTGGTGTACATCTCGTGGCGAAGAGCTCGGTTAGCTCGATCCAGCCCATCAGCATGCAGAACCAGGTGCTGATGGTAGAAGGGCTCTCGGGTGACAGTGGAGTAGGCAGCAGTATAGTATCCCTCCGCACCAACATCAGATGCGATAGCAATGTGCCTGAAAGGGGAGGTGTCCAACTCCCGATACTCTCCACGAAGACGTGTCAGAGCAGCATAGGCAGCATCGTGGACAGCCATATCGATGGTCACACCAACACCATGTGCGGTGTGCAGCACAGTAGTGGAGTCGTACTCCCGAGAGTAGAGGTGGACGATGGCACGGTACTGCTCCTGGTTAAAGTCCTGGTACTCCTCGTAGACGGTGTACTCAGGGTGCCAGCGATAACCCAGATAGGTCATCATCTCAGCTAGCACCGCAGGTGATCCCGAGGCACCAATGGCCGTCGTGTGGCGCACGACCTGCCTCGTGGGTTCCATCTGAAAGCAAAGACGTTTCAAAGGAGTCAAATGACAGTGTGTGAATTGTTCAAAATACTACTCTAAGAAACAACTATGGTTTATCCAACTTTGGGGTGAATGCGGTCACGGGATCCTAGTGTTAAAGTTAGTAAATTCGTTTAACCCGAGTAGAAGAGAGTTCAGAGTCCCAGAGTAAAGGTCGAGGAGTAAAAGATACTAGTACCACCCAATGGCGACGTGGGCCCGTAAGACACACAGCCATGTTAGTAAAAGTTTTGTAATGTCTAGACTCGACTTCGGCCAAGGAGTGTGGATAGGGGGATTCCTACAGGCAGTCGGCTCTGATACCAACTTGTGACGCCCCCGATTTGACCGTACACTAATCATGCACGCAAATGTGTACGACCAAGATCAGGGACTCACGGGAAGATATCACAACACAACTCTAAAACATAAATAAGTCATACAAGCATCATAATACAAGCCAGGGGCCTCGAGGGCTCGAATACAAGTGCTCGATCACAGACGAGTCAGCGGAAGCAACAATATCTGAGTACAGACATAAGTTAAACAAGTTTGCCTTAAGAAGGCTAGCACAAACTGGGATACAGATCGAACGAGGCGCAGGCCTCCTGCCTGGGATCCTCCTAACTACTCCTGGTCGTCGTCAGCGGCCTGCACGTAGTAGTAGGCACCTCCAGTGTCGTAGGTGTCGTCGTCGACGGTGGCGTCTGGCTCCTGGACTCCAGCATCTGGTTGTGACAACCAGATAGAAAGGAAAGGGGGAAAAGAGGGAGAGAAGCAACCGTGAGTACTCATCCAAAGTACTCGCAAGCAAGGAGCTACACTACATATGCATGGGTATATGTGAAAAGGGGCATATCAGTGGACTGAACTGCAGAATGCCAGAATAAAAGGGGGATAGCTAGTCCTGTCGAAGACTACGCTTCTGGTCATCTCCATCTTGCAGCATGTAGAAGAGAGTAGATTGAAGTCCTCCAAGTAGCATCGCATAGCATAATCCTACCCGGCGATCCCCTCCTCGTCGCCCTGTTAGAGAGCGATCACCGGGTTGTATCTGGCACTTGGAAGGGTGTATTTTATTCAGTATCCAGTTCTAGTTGTCATAAGGTCAAGGTACAACTCCGGGTCGTCCTTTTACCGAGGGACACGGCTATTCGAATAGATAAACTTCCCTGCAGGGGTGCACCACATAACCCAACACGCTCGATCCCATTTGGCCGGACACACTTTTCTGGGTCATGCCCGGCCTCGTAAGATCAACGCGTCGCAGCCCCACCTAAGCACAACAGAGCGGTCAGCACGCCGGTCTAACCCTATGCGCGCAGGGGTCTGGGCCCATCGCCCTATGCACACCTGCACGTTGCGTACGCGGCCGGAAGCAGACCTAGCCTAGTGGCGTTCCAGTCCAATCCGGCGCGCGCCACTCAGTCGCTGACGTCAAGAAGGCTTCGGCTGATACCACGACGCCGGGATACCCATAACTACTCCCGCGTAGATGGTTAGTGCGTATAGACCAAATGGCCAGACTCAGATCAAATACCAAGATCTCGTTAAGCGTGTTAAGTAACCGCGAACGCCGACCAGGGCCAGGCCCACCTCTCACCTGGGTGGTCTCAACCTGCCCTGTCGCTCCGCCACAAAGATCCACTTGCGGGTACTCCTACGAGCCGACCCGACTTTAGTCATCACATGTGTCATGTATATAGTATATAAGTATATACCCGTGATCACCGCCCAGGTGATCACGGCCCGATAGTATAGCACAGCAGACGGACAAGAATGTAGGGCCACTGATGGAAAACTAGCATCCTATACTAAGCATGTAGGATTGCAGGTAAAGGTATCAACAGTAGTAGCAAGGATAGGCTATGCATCAGGATAGGATATCGAAAAGCAGTAACATGCTACACTACTCTAATGCAAGCAGTATAGAGAAGAATAGGCGATATCTGGTGATCAAGGGGGGGGGCTTGCCTGGTTGCTCTGGCAAGTAGGAGGGGTCGTCGACTCCGTAGTCGAACTGGGCAGCAGCAGTGTCGGTCTCGTAGTCTACCGGAGAGAAGAGGGGGAAGAAACAGTAAATACAATGCAAACATAAGCATGACGATGCGTGACATGACAATGAGCGGTGCTAGGTGTGTCCTAACGCGACAGTAGGTGGTACCGGTGAAGGGGGGGAACATCCGGGAGGTATTCCCGATGTTTCGCGTTTTCGGACAGACGGACCGGAGGGGGAAAGTTGCTAGTTCGATAGGTTAGGGAGGTGTGGTGGACGAACGGACTGCGTATTCGGATTCGTCTCGTCGTTCTGAGCAACTTTCATATAGAAAACATTTTCATCCGAGTTACGGTTTAAAAGATATGAATTTTCAAAGTTTATTTGAATTTCTGGAATTATTTGAATTAAGAAAAATGAATTATGACGTCAGCATGAGGCAATGCTGACGTCATCAGGTCAACAGAGCGGCTGACCAGGTCAAACTGACCAGCGGGCCCCACCTGTCATAGACAGTGGGCTAACAGAAGATTAAACTAATTAATTTTTAGTTAATTAACTACTGGGCCCACCTGTCAGTGAGTGATTAGATTAATTAATTAGTTTTAATTATAAAAACATTTTTCTTTTCTCTTTTTTTTAATTTTGCGGCGGGGCCCGCATGTCAGTGGCTGAGCCTGCCCAGTCAGCACGTTGACTGGGTTAACCCAGTCAACGGGGCCCACGGGGCCCACGGGCAGTGGCACTGGGGGGGCCCCAGGCCAGCCACGTCGGCGGCCGGCGCCGGAGCAACTCCGACGAGCCAAACGCGGCGGCGCGGCTCGGGAGGGGCGCGGGTTTCGCGCACAGGGGGTCTGCGGGGTCGTGGCTGGGCGCGTTCGACGCGGCTCGGCGCCGCGCGTCCAACGGTGGTGGCCGGAGCGGCTGGAACGGGCGGGGGCGAGCGCTACGAGCTCGCCGGCGGCGAGGTACTTCGGGCTGGGGCGGGTGCGGCGTTAGGGCGCGCGAGCGGCCGAACTAGCTAGCTAGGCGGGTGCTACACGGTGCGGTCGAGCTAACGGGCATACGCCCATGACCAAATGGTCACCGGAGACCCGCCGGCGACGAGCTCCGCGGCGCGGCGTTCGGGCGCGCGTGGGGAAGTCGCTAGGGGGCGCGCGAGAGAGAAAGGACAGGGGAGGAGGGGGAGAGGCTCACGGCGAGGCTGTAGGGGGACGGCAGCGTGCTCGGGGAGGCTCGAGGCGGCAAAACGGGGCGGCGATCGACGGCGGCCGTGCGGGGAAGACGAGCTCGGGGAGGCCGTTGTAGTGGCTCGGAGCTCCAACGGAGAGGTGGAGGTGGTGTAGTCGAGGGCGGCGACGGCGTACGACACGGCGAAGTGGCGATTGGGGCACGGTGGCCGCAGGAACGACGGTGAACGGCGGCGAGCACGCTCGGGCAGTGGGGATCGAAGGGGAGAGGGAGGTGGATCTGACGGGGGAGGCGCAGAGGCCGAGAGGGAGAGCGGGGGTGAGTGGGAGAGGGGCCCGAGGAGGCGGGGGGGCTGGCGTCCTTATCCTCCCCGTCGCCGGCGAGGGGGTGCGGCGGGGACGGCCCCTGTTCCGACCCCGGTCGGGGGAACAGGGAAGGGGCGAGGGGTAGTGGGAGATGGGCTAGGCCGGCTGGGCCGGGGGTCGGCCCAGTTGGGCCAGGGGTCCAGTGGGGGGAGGGCCTTCTCTTTTTTTTTCTTTTTCTTTGTATGTTCTGTTTTCTTTTTATTTGTTTATTTTCTTTTCTGTTTTATTTCATTTAAAAGTATTTAGGCATTTTATAAAAATGTGTTTTCTCCACAATAATTATCAATGCAATTTCTGGCAGGGCCCGAACATTTTTGTTTAAATTTTTGAAAACTTTTATTTTCCACTTTTAAATTTAATTGAAGTTTGAATTAGGAGTTTGAAAAGGAATGTGAAACAAAAATGTGATCAAGCCCTGTTTAGCAACATGATTAGCTTAATCACAGGGAGTTACTGTAGCATGATTCTCGGGGTGTTACATGATTCAAGCGATTGTACTACCGAGACATTCTGAGCATATGCTCACTTGGTGTGCTATTCACTACTAGGAAAAGGGCTATAGATGGAATGGCCACTAATGGCGCACCAGACAAGTGGTGCGCCACTACTATATAGCAGTGGCGCACCATGTGCTGGTGCGCCATTAGTGTGAAAGACACTAATGGCGCACCAGACACATGGTGCGCCACTAGTAACAATTTTTATTTTATTTTTCCAAACATACTAATGGCGCACCAGGGCACAGTGCGCCATTACTAGTTCTAACTAGTAATGGCGCACCGGCCTCATAGTGCGCCACTACTTTTTTTTTTGCAAAACTACTAATGGCACACCAGTGTATAGTGCGCCATTACCAGTTTAAACTAGTAATGGCGCACTGTTCCCCGGTGCGCCATTAGTGTATATTTCATGGACACTTGATCTCGACCCCCCCTCCATCTCGATCGCTATCCCACCTCGCCAGATCCGGTCCCCCTCGCCGCCGAGCACCCCCCACACCCTCTCCCCCGCTCCACCGGCCGCCGCCGCCCCCCCGCACCCTCCCCCGCTCCACCGCCGCCGACGACCCACTGCACCCTCCCCTGCTCCACCGCCGCCGACGACCCACCACACCCTCCCCGGCCCGCTCCACCGCCGCCGACGACCCCCCGCACCCTCCCCGGCCCGCTCCACCGTCACAAATGAATGCAACTAAAATTGCAAAAAAAAACAAATTTGATTATATTTTCAAATAACAAATTTGATGATATTTTCAAATAATAAATTTGATGATATTTTTTCGTATTCATAAATATTTTCAACTAACAAATTTGATGATATTTTTAAAAAAATTGTTACTGTTTTTGTAAAAAATTATTACTGTTTCATATTCATATTCATTTTCTAAAAAATTATTAGATGCAACAAAAATTAATAATAATAGTAATAATTACTTATGGCGCACCTCTGCCTGGTGCGCCATTGCTATATAAAAACAAGATTACTAATGGCGCACTGATCGTGGGTGCGCCATTGCTATGTAAAAAAAACATTCTAATGGCGCACCGCTTTGGGGTGCGCCATTAGTGAGTTTCCCCCCTTAGCTAATTCCTCCCTCTCCCTCGCCAGTCCACTCGCGCGCTCACCTGACCCACGACGCCGCCGCCCCGACCCCCGCCGGACTCCGCCCCCGCCGCCCCCGCGCCCGCACCACTGCAGCTCCCCCGCGCCGCCGCCCCACCTCGTCTTCCACGCGCCAAATCGAGCGGCGGCCAGGTAAATCCATCCTGACCCGCCCGCGTCCACCTCGACCTCCCTCCTCCCCTCCATTCCCGCCGCCCCACATCTCTTTATGGCTCCGTTTGACGGACTCCTCCACCTTCCCTTCTCTCTGCAGGATCGGACGAACTCCATCATCGAGCAGAACCGGGGCGAGCTCCAGCCCTACCCACCTGCGTCCAGCGCAGGTATGCTCATCCCCTTCCCGCCCCCTTCGGCTGCCGGCTTCTGCCCTCCCTCTCCCCTGTCCCCCATCTCTGATTGTTTTCTTTTCCTGTATGAATCTTGCTTTTTGATGGTTTCTTCAACTGCAAGTTCATTGAATTTACAATGTGATTCACTGGTAGTTGTCAATGTGTAGGTTTTGTAGTTGTGCTGATTTTAAAATTGATGTAATTTACACGAAGATTTAACTGTGATAGTAACCCATGATGAAGAACAGCGACTGACCCAAATTGGGAATTCATTCGACTGGCACCCACCAGTCCCTTTTTGGTATGCAATGGCTCAACATAGCAGAGTGGATGATCCATTGGATTTTCAATCGACAACTACAGGTAGCCTGCTATAGTGGTGGATTTTCTCTAGCCTCGGCAGCAGCAGTCCAACAACAGATTCACCAAATGAGTTCCGATTAGCGGTCCTACCATGTAACTTCTAAATCACTTTAACGGGTGCACATGACTTTCCGATTCAAATTGTGGCTAATAATTGATCAAAGATGATAGAGTAACAACCAGATTGATCCGAATTCAATAACCATCAGGAAAATTTTACTACATCTACAAGAGATTGGAAGGATCTTGCAAGCCCTCCCTCAACACCTGAATACTCTGCACACATCAGCAGTGTACCTTGGTGATTTTACAAGTGGACATCCTCTTTGCAATCAGGTCGGCCGGTCACAGCCCTGTTCGTGGCCATTAACCGGCCTGATTTAAAGCCGCACCCTACGACCGTGTCATCGGTTTGGGACACTTCATGGAGTTTTGCTGCACAATTAACTGCGTGTGCTCATCAAAAGCTTAGTAATAGTCATTGCTAGGAACATTAGAATTTGATAAATTGCACGATAGTTGGCATGAGAAAAGGATAACTATGTTACATTCTGACTGAACTGCTTGGTCGCCTTTGTGGTTCAGGGCTGAATGATGTTGGCATATCCAGGTTTTCCTCGTGTGAAGCGCCTAGCAGATCAGTCTACATCCATCAACTTAGAGGGCTGCTATGCAGTTGTGTTTAGTGAAGTAGTTAGTGTACTGTACTTGCAATAGTTTGCTTGGTCTTTCTTTGGTTTCAGTTAAGTTATTGTCAGATTTTCCTCTCCATTGCTCTGAGTGGTGCTTGTGTTTCTACTTGCAGAAATGTACCATGAGTGGTACAATCTAATTTACTATTGCTGCTATATACATCAATGCTTTACTACTAGCCCATGAGTGGTGCTTGTGTTTCTACTTGCAGAAATGTACTACTTTGGAATTTTGTCAACTTGTGATGCTGCTGCTGTACCCCGAGAGGCCCTTGAGTTTGCCAAAATGTTTATTAACTTCCGTTCCGGCAAATTCGGGTACTCCATATGTCCTATTTTCAGCAAAGGTCATGCTGAAATTTTCCGTGAATTTTAGCATGACATTGCTAAAAATAGGACATATGGGGCACTTGCGACTAATGCATGGGGGTATCTTAGTACTTAATTAAGTAGGATCAACTGCCTCTTGTGTTATACATATAGAAGTGTGATATCTACTAATAGAAGTGTTATACATTGCTAAAAATAGGACATATGGGACATATGGGGTACTTAATTAAGTAGGATCAACTGTACTTAAAGAAAGAGATGTTTTTAGGCCAACTCCACTGGGCCTGGCTGAAAATGCACAAGTGTGCATGACTAACAATATTCTATTGTAAAGCTAAACAGGAAAGAGGAACCACTCATCCTAAACATTTGCTCTCAAAATTACCACTTCACTTCTTACTACTGAAAATCTTAGACCATCTCCATTCACCAATTGCTCAAACCAGTTCGAAGGGCGTGTTTTCACCACATTGTGGATTATCTTATTGGACCCAACAGAGATGTAGTTTTGAATTATGAACATAGGAAATGTCGTCATCGGACGACGAAAGTCTCCCGGGGGAGTGCGACTGGTGCCACGACGGTCGAGGTCTGTGCAACAGGCCTCACCTGGACGATGATCGACGCTTCAGCATTAAGCTCGAGGAGACCTTCGAAGTTGAAACGGTACGCAACGACGACAAGTGTTTTTTCATAATTAAGCATGACTTCAACTATTTCAACGTGTAATTTCATCTTTTACAATTCGAGTATAGTTTATCCCATGCCATGCAAGACGCTATGTCTTGGAGAGGATGGATTTTGAAGATCATGAAAATTTTGAAACAAAGAAAATTCACCTAAGGACACATCATGATGTGGATTTTGAAGTAAATCTGTATAATGCTGAGAGCGTAACCCATTTTGGTTGCAAAAATTGGGAAGCATTTTGCAAGATGTATGGTTTTGATGAGGGTATGCTTGTCACCATGGATCTTGGTGATCCTGACTTCGACCAAGACAATATTGACATTTGGGTCCTTGTTGATACGCCTCCAGTTCTACCGATATGTGAGTTTCTCAAACATAGTTAATTATTAACTAATTTATATTATTTATTTCAAAATAGTTGACAACTTATTTCCATTGACAGCTTATTTTGATTGTTCAAAAAATGTGCGGAACATGGTAGACAAAACCCATTACACCGATGGCTCCGAGTTAACTTATCAGGAGAAAAATCATCTGGTCGGATTTTGTACTGATCTTGAGAATTACAATATCTACAATCAAAGTCCTCAACATTATGGTCAATACGTGCCACTAGTGCACGTGTTGAACTACGGTAACTACCATGGAGATACCCTGGTAAGATTTTTTACTATTACGACATCCGTGCATCTTTTGCATACTTCTAAAACTAGTACATCATTGCTAACTATGAAGTTATTACTATGTTTTTCAACAGAGAATCCCAGAGGATTGTGTGCCTCATTTGATGTATCAGAATGGCAGCCTTTGTGTTTTGAACTTATATCTAGGTCATCCTACGAATCTCAACTATCCATACCAGATTTCTAGAAGAAGTGGAGACATGCTAATCAGAGAATGGAAAAAAATGTATGGACAGTCGTAAGGAGGTTCTTGGAAGCAAAAGGAAGCACCGCGCAAGAATTGGAGACAGGATGATCTCCATTCTCCATAATGGAGAGTGTCACGACCGGTTTTTCAATAAAATAATTATTGAGAAACCAATCCCTGTTACGGACCAGCGAGGAAGAATTCCTTCTCACTGATAGACAATACATTGGTCACAGAAGAAAAAATACCAGGAGTACTAAATATAATACAAAGTTGAGCAGAGACCGCCCAACAATTTATTACATGCACGCCGATAAAACAATACGGCGGATAGGGTGGCAAACTTCTAACTCACGATAATAACGGTGGTGGAAATATCATCGCGAAGCGAGTAACATGATTCCAAAATACTACAACTCTTCGAGCGTCGGAGGGAGGCTCGAGAATACTTATTGCGGGTGGTGGAAGCGTAAACGATACAAGTGACCAATATCCGGGATCGCGCAGGACTGACTGGGACTCCTCTAGGCGTCGGACGCGCTATCAAACTCTTCATCCAAGAAATCGCCTTCGTCAACATCTGGCCAAATCAACAAGCCAGGTGAGTACTATGAAAGTACTCGCAAGACAGTTCGGACATAAGGTATAACAAATGCAATCATGAAACACATGAATAAGTTAACCAGTGCGATCAGACATAGAGATAATAAATACTGGGTGCCAAGCGAGGGTCTGAATGACGCCTCGAGCGGAAACTGCAGAATAGTAATACTGGTGCCAAACGAGTGTCTGAAAGACTCCTCGAGAGGAAAATGCGGAATAATAATACAGGTGCCAAACGAGTGTCTGAAAGACTCCTCGAGCGGAAAATGCGGAGTAATAATACAGGTGCCAAACGAGTGTCTAAAAGACTCCTCGAGCGGAAAATGCAGAATAATAATGCCACAGTCGGGCGTCGGGGCGACACCACATAAAGGGCTTATAACAGAAAGTAAAGACAGTGCATGCCACAGTCGGACGTCTGAGCGACATCGCATAAAGGGCTTATATTTAAAGTGAGAAACGAGTACACGCCACAGTCGGACGTCTGTGCGACGTCACATAAAGGGCTTATATTGTAACACAACAATACAATAGTTCGGGAATATAATTTATCACAAGCACGAGACAAATATAATGTTAGTCCATCCACAGGAATAACAATGAAATTGAATTTACCAGTTGAGCTTGATCACCGGGGGCAAGTTTTCACACGGATAGATTTGGATATAAAGTCTACATTACTGATCATGGATACGATGATTTGGAAAGAATTGACTCTGCAGAGTTTGTACTTAACCACAGCCAACGGATTTCGGTAGTCACGGGGACTAGTTCCGTCTACGGTGTTCTGGAAGGAACACGTCTAACCAGTACACACCCAATTTAACCATCCGAAGCCAGGAATCACCCTCGGCAACATTCAGGAAAAACCCTGAGTCGGGGAGGCTACAACCTCGCGTAGCATGGGATCAAATTTCTATACGCGCGCTATAAGGGGGTGCCCCCCCTCTCGGTCCCAACCGAAAACACCCATGCCCCCTGACCGAATGACTGGCTTTAATCCTGGGCCAAGGTACCATCATCCCGGCCTCTCTGTTTGGTGTGTACACGGAAAGAGGTTACCAACTTACTAAACCGTATCCTGGCAATGAGACATGTGGTAGCACGGAAAGGGGAAGGGACGATAACACGGCTCCAACCACGTTAACGTCGGAAAAGTCGGATGACACAAGGCTGGCATGCTACAACAGTACCACCTTGCTTCCCTTCATGTCACCACATGATTAGGCCACCTCTCATCAGAGGTCATCGCAACTTCGGAACAACCGGGTTGTTGCCTTACAAGCAACGAGGTATTTATCGACACTCACATGCCACGCACAAACTTTCACATGAACATGCAAAACATCTGCCATATCAAATGTTCAAACATGCTTGCCTGGTTCGGAGAAGTCGGAGTCTAGCTCGGCGAAGTTCGCGGCTCCGTCCCCTCTCCCGGAACCTACGGCAATCACGAAACGGGGTACTAACGTGAAAACCAACACATGCACAGAAACTTTGCCAAATATTTTTCAAATAAATCCCATAAAAAACTAGACAAAATTTGGAGATTGACAGAAAAAGAATCACTCAAAAGTACCTTTTCATTAAAAAGTTATAAAGGTTTCTGTCCAGGGACCTTTCTGTAATGAAACAGAAAAGTTCCAGGGTTTTAACTGAGAAAACAGAAAACGCTTCGGCTGGGAATGCGCAAGCGCAAGGAGAAAACGTATTTTGCCCGAAGGCGCCAACAGAAAATGGTTCGGGGGAATAAAACAGAGGCTGACACGCGGGGCCCGCATGTCAGGTTTGAAAGTTCGCCGGCGCCCGAAGACGGCGATGGACGCCTGCGTCGAACCACGGCGAGTTAGGAGAAACGGAGGGTACCAAGAGCTTCAGTGTCTTCTTCCGCGTCGGTGGGTGGTGGACTCGTCCAACGGGGAGCACCACGTCGACGGCGACACTATCTCCGGCGGACGGCGGTTCAGGTGAGGTTGGGGAACTCCGGTGGAGGGCTGCAAAGTACGAATTGAGGCGCGGGTCAGAACGGGTGATGCAAGGAGAAGCTACTGGCAAGAGAATGGGGGCTGCGGAGCACACACGGGGGCGAATCGGGCTGGATCCCATGGCGGATCGCGGCGGCCGGAGTCGAGGAAGGAGACCTCCTCGGGGCTCTTCCAGTGGCTGGGCGTGCTCTAGGGGAAGTGTAGGGCTGGTGGGTGCTCGAGTTGAAGCTCGGGACCTCTATTTATAGGCAGATCGACGGGGTGGCCGTGAACGGAGAATCTCCGGCGAGCGATTACGACGGAGCAGTGGGTTGGCAGGGGGTTTGAGCGGTCGAGCAGCATCAGTGGATGTTACGGGGCTCGTTTTGCAGCTAAACGGAGCTGGCCCTGGCGTAATGGCGTCTGCCCATGGTGAGGTGACCGCACGGGCTCAACGGCGGCAGAGAGCGTGCTCCGCGCCCTGGGGTTCACGACGAGAGCGGCAGCGCATTCGGGGGAGTGGACGGCCACGCGGCGGGCTCCGGTGGTTTCGGCGGCGCTGGGTGGAGTCGGCGGTGCCGTGTCTCCCGCTGGCGTCCGCAAAGCCGCCGCCGGCGTCGGTCACGGGGCGGCGCACCTTCTGCTGCTCGTCGCCAACGCCCGCAAGATGCTAGGCACTCGTGCGGTGCAGGAACAAGTGGGCGAGGACGAGGAGCAAGGCGACGCGAGGGTACTGGCGAGATCGATGCCCGGCTCTGAAGAAAACGACAGTGAGCACTGACTGAACTCTGAAGTTAACTGAAACTTGACAGTGACCAAGCATTGCCGGTGTTCGATAGTAGGTTTTGGTAAAGAGATAAATTTTTCTGGAGCTGTAACTTGGTGAGATGATCACTCAAAGCACCCAGGGGCTGCATGAATTTACTTGGAATTTTTGGAGAAAGTTTTGAATGAATTTCACCAAATTTGCCAAATCTGGTCCAAACTTGCAGCTGATGTAGTTTGAAAATTTTGAACTGGAGACCAGTGGATCTTCATGGTTCTAGGTTGAGGGTTCAAAGTACTAGGAGGGGAAAGAATTTTGGTGGTAAAAGTCCAAACAGAAAATGGAGTTCCTTTGTAAATCTCCAAGTGCTATAAGAGAAGACAGAAATTTATTTGAATAGAATTTGAATGGAAATGATCACATGAGGAGGTTCAACTTGCTGGATTTGATGCAAAACATGATCCAAAGGTGAGGGAAAGGTTAGGAGAGAGGATTTGCACTTATGCCATGGCAAGAAGGAATAGTTGAAAGTGGCAAAGTACTTTCCAAAAGCCATAGTGCATTCTCAAAAATATTTCAAAGGTTATTTTCTCAAATGAAAAACATTTTGTCTTGAGTCCAATGAAAAGCAAGAATCTCCAAGACCAAAGGAGGATCTTGGGTGAATTCAAATAAAATTTTTGCCATAAGGAAAATATTTGAGAGTGAGAGTTCTCTTGAAGAAAATTTTTAAATCACCCCCTTCAAGTCAAATAAAATCTTTTGAAAAATCCAAATAAAAACTTGGGTGTCACAACACCTACCCCCTTAGGAAAAATCTCGTCCTCGAGATTTCTGCTGATCCTCAAATAGATATGGATACTCTGCTCGGAGGAAATCTTCCCTTTCCCATGTGGCTTCATCCTCGGTGTGGTTGCTCCACTGGACCCTGAAAAACTTTGTCGTTTTCTGACGGGTCCTCCGTTCAGACTCTTCTAAAATCTTTACTGGCCTTTCTCTGTAGGTGAGATCTGGTTGCATATCAATGTCCTCATGAGGTACATGTTTCTCCGGGTTACTCACACATTTCCTCAACTGCGAGACGTGGAATACGTCATGGACGTCTGATAGCTCCTTGGGTAGGTCTAGCTGGTAGGCTACCATGCCTCTTCGTGCCTTCACACAAAATGGTCCAATAAATCTTGGGGCTAGCTTCCCCTTAATTTTGAACCGTTGTAGACCCCTCATAGGAGATACTCGGAGGTATACGGAATCACCAGGTTCAAAGTTGACCTCACGATGCTTCTGATCATAGTAGCTCTTCTGTCGGCTCTGTGCTGTCTTGAGTCTGTCCCTGATTTGTTTAACTTTTTCCTCGGCCTCCTTAAGCATATCTGGGCCGAAGATACGGCTGTCACCTGTTTCTGACCAATTCAATGGGGTACGACACCTCCGTCCGTACAATGCTTCAAAGGGTGCCATTTGCAAACTGGTTTGGTAACTGTTGTTGTACGCATATTCGGCATACGGCAAACTCTCTTCCCAACTGGATCCATAGGTGAGCACACAGGCTCTTAGCATATCCTCTAGGATTTGGTTTACACGTTCTGTTTGTCCATCTGTCTGAGGGTGGTATGCTGTACTGAAAGCTAGTTGCGTGCCCAGAGCTTGTTGTAGGTGTTCCCAAAATTTGGAGACGAATTGGGTGCCTCGGTCTGATATTCTAGTCTTTGGGACTCCGTGCAAGCAAACTATACGGGAGAGATAGAGTTTTGCCAGTCTTTGTGTGGAGTAGGTAGTCTTCACGGGAATGAAGTGAGCAACCTTGGTTAGTCGGTCTGTAATGACCCATATGGCGTCATTTCCACGCTGTGATCGGGGTAATCCGACAATGAAGTCCATTCCGATTTCATCCCATTTCCACTCCGGTATCCTGTTAGGCTGGAGTAGCCCTGCTGGCTTTTGGTGCTCGGCCTTGATGCGCTGACATGAATCGCAACAAGCAACGAATGTGGCTATATCTATTTTCATACCGTGCCACCAAAATCTTTCCTGAATGTCCTTGTACATTTTGGTTCCTCCAGGATGTATCGAGTATGGAGCGGTGTGGCTCTCCTTCAAGATCTGTTGCTTGAGTTCCTCAATGTTAGGTACGCAAAGTCTGTCCCGGTACCATAATGTACCTTCACTGTCCGTGACGAATTCTGAAGTCTTACTACGGTTCATTTTCTTCTTTATGCCTTTGATACTGGGATGTCCCTGTTGAGCCTCCTTGATTTGTTCCACTAGGGTGGGTTGTATCTCCAGGTTCGATATGGTGCCCTCAGAGGCTAACATCATGTTGAGCCGAGTGAACTCTCGCTGAAACTCAGGCCTCAAGTGTTGCTGACCGTCACTGTCCGGGCTGGGGTTTCGACTAAGGGCATCGGCCACTACATTTGCTTTTCCTGGGTGGTAGTGGATGCCGACGTCATAGTCTTTGACCAGTTCCAACCAGCGTCGTTGGCGTAAATTCAGCTCTGGCTGTGTGAAGATATATTTGAGGCTCTTATGGTCCGTATATATTTCACAACGATTTCCCAACAGAAAGTGCCTCCACTCCTTGAGTGCATGTATAACTGCTGCTAGCTCCAGGTCATGTGTTGGGTAATTTTCCTCGTGTTTTCGCAGTTGTCTGGAGGCATATGCGACAACTTTGCCATCCTGCATTAGCACACATCCGAGACCTTTTCGGGACGCGTCACAATATACTTCAAAACTCTTGTGTATGTCTGGCACAGTTAAGACTGGTGCGGTTGTCAGCTTTTTCTTGAGTTCTTGGAAGCTCTGCTCACATGCTTCCGTCCATACGAATTTCTTGTCTTTCTTGAGTAACTGTGTTATAGGTTTTACCACAGTGGAGAATCCTTCAATAAATCTCCTGTAATACCCGGCCATCCCTAGGAAACTCCGCACATCTGTAACATTCGCGGGTGGCTTCCAGTCTAGTATGGCCTTGACTTTTTCTGGGTCTACGGCCACGCCTTCTTGGTTCAAAATATGGCCCAAGAAACCAACTTGTCTTAGCCAAAATTCGCATTTGCTAAATTTGGCGTACAACTGATGCTTCCTCAATTCTCCCAAAACAATTCTGAGGTGCTCAGCATGTTCTTCTGGTGTCCTCGAGTAAACCAGAATGTCGTCAATGAATACCACCACAAATTTGTCCATGAATTTCATGAATACTTTGTTCATGAGGTGGACGAAGTATGCGGGGGCGTTTGTTAGACCAAAAGGCATCACTGTGAACTCGTATAACCCATATCTGGAAGTGAATGCTGTCTTGGGGATATCCTCTGTTCGTACCTTCAGTTGATGGTATCCTGATCTCAAATCAATCTTTGAATATACTTTAGCTTGTGCGAGCTGGTCAAACAAATCATTGATCCGTGGCATCGGATATTTGTTTTTGATGGTGACCATATTGAGGGCTCGATAGTCTATGCATAGTCTCAGTGTCCCATCCTTCTTCTTGGCGAACAATACGGGGCGAACCCCATGGTGAGGAGCTGGCTCGTATAAATCCTTTGTCCAATAATTCCTTTATCTGCTTCTTCAACTCCACCAATTCTGAGGGTGCCATTCTATACGGCTTCTTATAAATGGGAGCGGTGCCAGGTGCTAATTCAATGCTGAATTCGATCTCTCGGTCTGGTGGCATACCTAGTAGTTCTTCCGGGAACACATCAGGGAACTCGCATACCACTGGCACTTTTCTTAATTCTGCGATGTCCATCTTGTTCAGTTTTGGTTTCTGTGATCGTGGCCTTTCTTGAGCGGAAACTCTTATTGTCTTGCCGTGATGGTGAGTGAGAATCACTGTCTGATTGAAACAGTCGATGAATCCTTTGTTGGTGGTTAACCAGTCCATTCCTAAAATGACATCCAGTCCTTTACTTTCCAACACGATGAGATTCGCGTGGAATGGTAGTCCTTCGAACTCAATGACCACTCCTTGGCAGTAACCCTGAGCAATTTGCTTATTTCGGGGGACTTGATGATCATAGATTTTTCCAAGGGGAGTATCGGAAAACCATGTTGCGAAACAAAACTCTTCGAAACGAACGAATGGGAAGCTCCAGAATCAAACAAAACCGTGGCAGGTACTGTGTTGACAGGGAACGTACCAAGCACGATGTCTGGGGCATTCTGCGCTTCTTCCCTGGTCACATGGTTCAAGTGACCCTTCCTGTGGTTGTTGCTGGGATTGAAGTTGTTGCGCTTGGGGGCTGGATTGTTTCCACCATTGTTCGGCTTGCGTGCCGAGTCTCTTGGCTTCGGGCACTGTTTAGCATAATGCCCTTGTTGACCACAAGCATAGCAGGTGACCCCTGGACGGTATGTGAACTCCTTGTCTCTGGCATGAAATTGTCCGACGGGTCTTGGCTCAGTAGTCGTGGATCTCCTCGTGTCTGTCCTTGGGACCTCAGTCTTGCCTCGGTTGCTGCGGGCAAGAGTCGTCTTGTCCCTCTTCCGCTTGCGGATATCTTCCAGACTACGGCGCTCATTCTCCAGGGTGATGGCCTTGTCCACCAGCGTCTTAAAATCCGGAAAGGTGTGTACAATCAGTTGGCATCTTAATGCTGGTGCCAGGCCGTCCAGGAATTTTTCCATCTTCTTGTTTTCTGTCATGTGCTCGTCGTAGGCATAACGAGACAGTTGGGTAAACTGGCCGTTGTATTCTGTGACGGTCATGCCTCTTTGCTTCAGGTCATCAAACTCTCTCTTCTTGATCTTTAGGATGCTCCTGGGAATGTGTGCCCCACGGAAGCCTTCCTTGAATTCTTCCCAGGTGATGTTGTGTTCCCTGGGGTGCATGTGTAGGAAGTTTTCCCACCATGCTGCGGCTGCTCCAGTAAGGTAGTGTGGTGCATAAAGCACCTTCTCATGATCTGAGCATTGAGCGATAATCAGTTTCCTTTCAATCTCGCGAAGCCAATCATCGGCTTCCAGTGGCCTGTCGGTGTGAGCAAAAGTTGAGGGGCGAGTCTTCTGTAACTCAGATAACTTGGAATGTGGTTGATAGGGTTCACGGTGGTTTCCCATATTGATGACATGGTTCATCATCTCCTGGTGCTGTTGCTGGCTTTGCTCGAAGAGACGGCATACTTGAGATAGTGCCGCTTCGCTGTCCTGTTGGCTGGACTGACCCTGAGTGAAATTGTTGCTGGTCTGTGTTCCGTAAACCTCTTCTGGCTGATTGGGCATAGAGCGAGTCCAAGGGCGAGACATTTTTCCAGTCTGGGGTATCATTTGCAAAACCCATGAGAAAAACCGTGTAGCGCAGGAAAACCCTTGCAAAGGCAATAATCAAAAGGCTTCAAGGTTTTCAAGAAACACAAATGATTTTCACGGAGAAGAAGTGCTTAACACAAATCTTACATGCGAAAGCAAATACAAGATACAGCACTCAGGTTGTGCGTACACAATCCTGACATGTTATTAAAAACTAGCGTACTACTCCGGAAGGCAGCAAACACACCAATACAAACTAGCGTACAGATAAAAACAACACATCATACAAGCAGGCATAACACGCGGCTACTCGGTGCTCTCAGTCGGAGATGGTGAAGATCTCCTTCCCCTTGCCGATGGCAAGGCTCAGCGGTCCAGGAGAATCAACCTCCTCCTCTCTAGCTGGCTCCTGGCGTGCGACGCTGCGCTGCGGTGATGGTGCGGGGGCGACTTGTGGTAGAGCGCGTGCGGCAGGCGGTGCGGCTCTGACTGGAGTAGGAGCGATGACTCGGTCGAACTCCTCAGTGGTAGGCAGACGGCGAGCAGTGGCCAAAACGGCTGGTGCATACGAGGCTGAAGACGAGACGAATGTCAGAGGCGGCGCCGTGTGGAGAAGCTCCTTCCTGCTAGCAGGACCGCCCCGGACTAGGTCCATGCGGGCAGCCACAAGATCATCTACGAGGTTGTCGAAAGACTCCTCCAGAGCCTTGAGGTACTCCACAACCATCTCGATGGCTTCATCTCGCTCTCCCCGATGGCAGGCGAACGCATAGTGGCTGGTGTAAGGCACGTGGCATGGGAGGTAGCGGTAGCGACGAGTCTTCATCGTAGGAAGGATGTCCCGAAGGCGAGCTATCGCCTCACGGGCAGCCATCTGCATGGCATGCCTCTCCGTAGGCATGGCCCTTCCCGTAAAACGGAAGTGGCGTGCAGCTGAACGTCCTCCCTTGAACTGCACCACAGCCTGGTGCATAGACACGTCGTCACTGAGCTTGTGCTGATAGAGGGTGAACTCCGGGCGAGCTGCTGGCCCGATCGCGAGCTTGGTGATGGAGACGAGGAGCTTGACAAACCCCTCGGGCACGTTGGTGAACACTCGATTCTCACAGCTGCTGCCAGCCATCTACAAAAGTAGGCAAAAATTCTGAGTAGTCATGTCATAAATTTTATGATGACCAACAGAAAATAGCTACAATTGCAAAATGCTGAAGAAGCACTAAAGACGCTAATAACCGATTAGCGATCGCACCTAGTGGCTTCCTACAGTCAGCCTGGCTCTGATACCAAGCTTGTCACGACCGGTTTTTCAATAAAATAATTATTGAGAAACCAATCCCTGTTACGGACCAGCGAGGAAGAATTCCTTCTCACTGATAGACAATACATTGGTCACAGAAGAAAAATACCAGGAGTACTAAATATAATACAAAGTTGAGCAGAGACTGCCCAACAATTTATTACATGCACGCCGATAAAACAATACGGCGGATAGGGTGGCAAACTTCTAACTCACGATAATAACGGTGGTGGAAATATCATCGCGAAGCGAGTGACATGATTCCAGAATACTACAACTCTTCGAGCGTCGGAGTGAGGCTCGAGAAGACTTATTGCGGGTGGCGGAAGCGTAAACGATACAAGTGACCAATATCCGGGATCGCGCAGGACTGACTGGGACTCCTCTAGGCGTCGGACGCGCTATCAAACTCTTCATCCAAGAGATCGCCTTCGTCAGCATCTGGCCAAATCAACAAGCCAGGTGAGTACTATGAAAGTACTCGCAAGACAGTTCGGACATAAGGTATAACAAATGCAAACATGAAACACATGAATAAGTTAACCAGTGCGATCAGACATAGAGATAATAAATACTGGGTGCCAAGCGAGGGTCTGAATGACGCCTCGAGCGGAAACTGCAGAATAGTAATACTGGGTGCCAAACGAGTGTCTGAAAGACTCCTCGAGCGGAAAATGCGGAATAATAATACTGGTGCCAAACGAGTGTCTGAAAGACTCCTCGAGCGGAAAAATGCGGAATAATAATACTGGTGCCAAACGAGTGTCTGAAAGACTCCTCGAGCGGAAAATGCAGAATAATAATGCCGCAGTCGGGCGTCGGGGCGACACCACATAAAGGGCTTATAACAGAAAGTAAAGACAGTGCATGCCACAGTCGGACGTCTGAGCGACATCGCATAAAGGGCTTATATTTAAACTGAGAAACGAGTACATGCCACAGTCGGACGTCTGCGCGACGTCTCATAAAGGGCTTATATTGTAACACAACAATACAATAGTTCGGGAATATAACTTATCACAAGCACGAGACAAATATAATGTTAGTCCATCCACAGGAATAACAATGAAATTGAATTTACCACTTGAGCTTGTTCACCGGGGGCAAGTCTTTCACACGGATAGATTTGGATATAAAGTCTACATTACTGATCATGGATACGATGATTTGGAAAGAATTGACTCTGCAGAGTTTGTACTTAACCACAGCCAACGGATTTCAGTAGTCACGGGGACTAGTTCCGTCTACGGTGTTCTGGAAGGAACACATCTAACCAGTACACACCCAATTTAACCATCCGAAGCCAGGGATCACCCTCGGCAACATTCAGGAAAAACCCTGAGTCGGGGAGGCTACAACCTCGCGTAGCATGGGATCAAATTTCTATACGCGCGCTATAAGGGGGTGCCCCCCTCTCGGTCCCAACCGGAAACACCCATGCCCCCTGACCGAATGACTGGCTTTAATCCTGGGCCAAGGTACCATCATCCCGGCCTCTCTGTTTGGTGTGTACACGGAAAGAGGTTACCAACTTACTAAACCGTATCCTGGCAATGAGACATGTGGTAGCACGGAAAGGGGAAGGGACGATAACACGGCTCCAACCATGTTAACGTCGGAAAAGTCGGATGACACAAGGCTGGCATGCTACAACAGTACCACCTTGCTGCCCTTCATGTCACCACATGATTAGGCCACCTCTCATCAGAGGTCATCGCAACTTCGGAACAACCGGGTCGTTGCCTTATGAGCAACGAGGTATTTATCGACACTCACATGCCACGCACAAACTTTCACATGAACATGCAAAACATCTGCCATATCAAATGTTCAAACATGCTTGCCTGGTTCGGAGAAGTCGGAGTCTAGCTCGGCGAAGTTCGCGGCTCCGTCCCCTCTCCCGGAACCTACGGCAATCACGAAACGGGGTACTAACGTGAAAACCAACACATGCACAGAAACTTTGCCAAATATTTTTCAAATAAATCCCATAAAAAACTAGACAAAATTTGGAGATTGACAGAAAAAGAATCACTCAAAAAGACCTTTTCATTAAAAAGTTATAAAGGTTTCTGTCCAGGGACCTTTCTGTAATGAAACAGAAAAGTTCCAGGGTTTTAACTGAGAAAACAGAAAACGCTTCGGCTGGGAACGCGCAAGCGCAAGGAGAAAACGTATTTTGCCCGAAGGCGCCAACAGAAAACGGTTCGGGGAAATAAAACAGAGGCTGACACGCGGGGCCCGCATGTCAGGTTTGAAAGCTCGCCGGCGCCCGAAGACGGCGGTGGACGCCGGCGTCGAACCACGGCGAGTTAGGAGAAACGGAGGGTACCAAGAGCTTCAGTGTCTTCTTCCGCGTCGGTGGGTGGTGGACTCGTCCAACGGGGAGCACCACGTCGACGGCGACACTATCTCCGGCGGACGGCGGTTCGGGTGAGGTTGGGGAACTCCGGTGGAGGGCTGCAAAGTACGAATTGAGGCGCGGGTCAGAACGGGTGATGCAAGGAGAAGCTACTGGCAAGAGAATGGGGGCTGCGGAGCACACACGGGGGCGAATCGGGCTGGATCCCGTGGCGGATCGCGGCGGCCGGAGTCGAGGAAGGAGACCTCCTCGGGGCTCTTCCAGTGGCTAGGCGTGCTCTAGGGGAAGTGTAGGGCTGGTGGGTGCTCGAGTTGAAGCTCGGGGCCCCTATTTATAGGCAGATCGACGGGGTGGCCGTGAACGGAGAATCTCCGGCGAGCGATTACGGCGGAGCAGTGGGTTGGCAGGGGGTTTGAGCGGTCGAGCAGCATCAGTGGATGTTACGGGACTCGTTTTGCAGCTAAACAGAGCTGGCCCTGGCGTAATGGCGTCTGCCCACGGTGAGGTGACCGCACGGGCTCAACGGCGGCAGAGCGCGCGCTCCGTGCCCTGCGGTTCACGACGAGAGCGGCAGCGCATTCGGGGGAGTGGACGGCCACGCGGCGGGCTCTGGTGGTTTGGGCGGCGCTGGGTGGAGTCGGCGGCGCCGTGTCTCCCGCTGGCGTTCGCAAAGCCGCCGCCGGCGTTGATCACGGGGCGGCGCACCTTCTGCTGCTCGTCGCCGATGCCCGCAAGATGCCAGGCACTCGTGCGGTGCAGGAACGAGAGGGCGAGGAGGAGGAGCAAGGCGACGCGAGGGTACTGGCGAGATCGACGCCCGTTTCTGAAGAAAACGACAGCAGCCACTTGACTGAACTCTGAACTTACTGAATCTTGACAGTGACCAAGCATTGCAGGTGTTCGATAGTAGGTTTTGGTAAAGAGATAAATTTTTCTGGAGCTGTAACTTGGTGAGATGATCACTCAAAGCACCCAGGGGCTGCATGAATTTACTTGGAATTTTTGGAGAAAGTTTTGAATGAATTTCACCAAATTTGGCAAATCTGGTCCAAACTTGCAGCTGATGTAGTTTGAAATTTTTGAACTGGAGACCAGTGGATCTTCATGGTTCCAGGTTGAGGGTTCAAAGGACTAGGAGGGGAAAAAGGTTTGGTGGCAAAAATCAAAACAGAAAAAGGAGTTCCTTTGTAAATCTCCAAGTGCTATAAGAGAAGACAGAAATTTATTTGAATAGAATTTGAATGGAAATGATCACATGAGGAGGTTCAACTTGCTGGATTTGATGCAAATCATGATCCAAAGGTGAGGGAAGGGTTAGGAGAGAGGATTTGCACTAATGCCATGGCAAGAAGGAATAGTTGAAAGTGGCAAAGTACTTTCCAAAAGCCATAGTGCAAATTCAAGAAAAGGTTTTCAAAAGTTATTCTCTCAAATGAAAAACATTTTGTCTAGAGCCCAAATGAAGAGCAAGAACTCCCCAGGTCAAAGGCAGATCTTGGGTGAATTCAAATAAAGTTTTTGCCATAAAGAAAACTATTTGAGAGTGAGAGTTCTCTTGAAGAAAATTTTTAAATCACTCCCTTCAAGTCAAATAAAATCTTTTGAAAAATCCAAATAAAAACTTGGGTGTCACAGAGAGTCAGGGTCTATATTGTTTTATGCTATTTTACCTTAAATAGGGTATTTAGGTCCTGCCTAATACTGATGATCATGTGCTAAGAACAATTAAGTAGGGTTGGTTCGATGACTATCAGGATGATGATCGTATGACTTGTTATTAATAAGAAGTAGAAGTTGTATGATGATGATTCGTAGGACTTGTTAGGATTAGTATTACTTTCGACAAACTCGCTACTCGCGGTCTCGGGACTTGTAATGTTCTATCTTTGTTCGGTCTTTTGAATTCGGAGACTAATATGATGAATTGTATTCGGAGACTAATCTTCTATTGTATTCGATGAATCTGCTGTTGCTGTGTGGTGCTGTTTATATTCTGTCCATAATATATTTTGTAATCTGTGCAAATATCAGAAAAGAAAAAAAATCCCTAATATACATACTAATGGCGCATCACCCCAACGTGCGCCATTAGTATGCCAAAGGATACTAATGGCGCATCACCCCGTAGTGCGCCATTAGTATGGCAAAGCACATGGGTAAATATGGCCCCCTGGGAGGCATACTAATGGCGCACCGTGGCCTATACTAATGGCGCACTGCCTGGTGCGCCATTAGTATACCAGATACTAATGGCACACCAGTGGTGCGCCATTAGTAAAAAATACTAGTGGCGTGGTACTAGTGGCGCACCGGTAGTGCGTCATTAGTAGGCACAACTGGTGCGCCACTAGTAGGCCTTTTCCTAGTAGTGATTCTCCTTCATCTTGTAGGCAAAGTACTTGTCAGAGGTCTCATACCTCTCGACACAGTCATGAGTCTGAAATACCAATTTCAGCTCTTGGAACATCTCATTTGTTCCATGGCGTTCAAAACGTCTTTGAAGCCCCGATTCTAAGCCGTAAAGCATGGAGCACTAAACTATCAAGTAGTCATCATATTGAGCTTGTCAAACGTTCATAACGTCTGCATCTGCTCCTGCAATAGGTTTTTCACCTAGCGGTGCATCAAGGACATAATTCTTCTGTGCAGCAATGAGGATAATCCTCAGATCACGGACCCAGTCTGCATTTGCCACTATCATCTTTCAACTTATTTTTCTCTAGGAACATATCAAAAACATAGGGGAGCTACAACGCGAGCTATTGATCTACAACATAATTTTCAAATACTATCAGGACTAAGTTCATTATAAATTAAAGTTCAGTTAATCAAATTACTAATGAACTCCCACTTAAATAGATATCCCTCAAGTCATCGAAGTGATATGTGATCCAAATCAACTAACGCATGTCCGATCATCACGTGAGATGGGGTAGTCATCAATGGTGAACATCTCTATGTTGATCATATCTACTATATGATCCACGTTCGACCTTTCGGTCTCCAGTGTTCCGAGGCCATGTCTGTACATGCTAGGCTCGTCAAGTTTAACCCAAGTATTCCGCATGTGCAAAACTTTCTTGCACCCATTGTATGTGAACATAGAGTCTAACACACCCGATCATCACGTGGTGTCTCAGCACGACGAACTGTCGCAATAGTGCATACTCAGGGAGAACACTTATACCTTGAAATTTAGTGAAGGGATCATCTTATAATGCTACCACCGTTCTAAGCAAAATAAGATGCATAAAAGATAAACATCACATGCAATCAAAATATGTGACATGATATGGCCATCATCATCTTGTGCTTTTGATCTCCATCTCCAAAGCATCGTTGCGATCTCCATCGTCACCGTCTTGACACCTTGATCTCCATCGTTGCGTCGTGGTTGTGTCACCATCTATTGCTTCTACAACTATCGCTAACGCATAGTGATAAAGTAAAGCAATTACATGGCGTTTTCATTTCATACAATAAAGAGACAACCATAAGGCTCCTGCCGATTGCCGAGTAACTTTTACAAAACATGATCATCTCATGCAACAACGTATATCACATCATGTCTTGACCATATCACATCACAACATGCCCTGCAAAAACAAGTTAGACGTCCTCTACTTTGTTGTTGCAAGTTTATACATGGCTGCTACGGGCTTCTAGCGAGAACTGTTCTTACCTACGCACAAAACCACAATGGTGTTTCATCAAGTTTACTGTCTTAACCTTCTTAAAGGACCGGCTATAGTCAAATTCGATTCAACTAAAGTAGGAGAAACAGACACCCGCCAGCCACCTTTATGCAAAACTAGTAGCATGTCTGTCGATGGAACCGGTCTCATGTACGTGGACATGTAAGGTTGGTCCGGCCGCTTCATCTTATAATACCGCCGAATCAAAATAAGATGTTGGTGGTAAGCAGTATGACTATCACCACCCACAACTCTTTGTGTTCTACTCGTGCATATCATCTACGCATAGATCTGGCTCATGATGCCACTGTTGGGAATCGTTGCATGGAAAAAAATCTATGCACCAGGCAATGATCTATCCATGGAGATGCATAGCAACGAGGGGGAGAGTGTCTACGTACCGTCATAGACCGTAAGCGGAAGCGTTTGACAACGCGGTTGATGTAGTCGAACTTCTTCTAGCTACGACCGGCCAAGTACCGAATGCACGACACCTCCATGTTCTGCACACGTTCAGCTCGGTGATGTCCCTCGCCTTCCTGATCCAGCAAGACGTCGAGGTAGTAGATGAGTTCCATCAGCACGACGGCATGGTGAGGTGATGGTGAAGTGATCCTCGCAGGGCTTCGCCTAAGAACCACGAAGATATGACCGAGGGTGTAAACTGTGGAGGGGGGCGCCACACACGGCTAGGCAATTGTCTGGTGTGTTCTAGGCACCCCACTCCTCATATATATCGGTGGGAGGGAGGGAGGAGCTGCCATAGGAGGCGCCCAAGTAGGAGTAATCCTACTTGGAATCCCTCCCAAGCCGCGCGCTCCCCCTGCCATATATAACCGAGGGGGAAGGAAAGAGGGGGGAGAGGGAAGGAAGTAGGAATCCTAATCCACACTTTCCTTGCCCTCACCTGTTTCTTTCTCCCCCTCATAGGGCTGGCCTCCATAGGGGCGCACCAGGGCTGGTGTGTTCCCTCGCTTGGCCCATAAGGCCCATATCTTTGTCGGGGGTGCCCGAAACTCCTTTTTGGTGACCCGATAAGTACCCGGTACTCTCCGGAACACTTCCGGTGTCCGAATACCATCGTCCTATATATCAATCTTTACCTCTTGACCATTTCGAGACTCCTCGTCATGTCCGTGATCTCATCCGGGACTCCAAACAACATTCGATCACCAAATCACATAACTCATATAATACTATATCGTCAACGAACGTTAAGCGTGCGGACCCTACTGGTTCGAGAACTATGTAGACATGACCGAGACAACACTCTGGTCAATAACTAATAGCGGAACCTGGATGCCCATATTTGCTCCTACATATTCTACGAAGATCTTTATCGGTCGAACCGTTATGACAACATATGTAATTCCCTTTGTCCATTGGTATGTTACTTGCCCGAGGTTCGATCGTCTGTATCTTCATACCTAGTTCAATCTCGTTACCGGCAAGTCTCTTTACTCATTCTGTAATACATCATCCTTCAACTAACTCATTAGTAACTTTGCTTGCAAGGCTTCTTATGATGTGTATTACCGAGAGGGCCCAGTGATACCTCTCCGATACTTCGTGTGACAAATCCTAATCTCGATCTATGCCAACCCAACAAACACCTTTGGAGATACCTGTAGAGCATCTTTATAATCACCCAGTTACGTTGTGACGTTTGATAGCACATAAGGCATTCCTCCGGTATCTAGGAGTTCCATAATCTCATTGTCGAAGGAATATGTATTTGACATGAAGAAAAAGCAATAGCAATAAAACTGAACGATCAATATGCTATGCTAACGGATGGGTCTTGTCCATCACATCATTCTCCTAATGATGTGATCCCGTTCATCAAATGACAACACATGTCTATGGTTAGGAAACTTAACCACCTTTGATTAATGAGCTAGTCTAGTAGAGGCTTACTAGGGACACGGTGTTTTGTCTATGTATCCACATATGTATCAAGTTTCCGGTTAATACAATTTTAGCATGAATAATAAACATGTATCATGATATAAGGAAATATAAAATAACAACTTTATTATTACCTCTAGGGAATATTTCCTTCACTAGGAGCGAACTGCCGTAATGTTAAAGGACGGCCGGGGAAAAGTAGGAGCGAATTGCTAGCGGTTTTCCGATTGTAAAAATGCTTGAGTGGGTCGTGTGAATGGCATGGCAGTGGCTTGCTCGGTGGATAAATGGATTCATGCAAAGTACTATGGGGCACAATTAGATGTCATGTCTACTAGACACCCAATTAAATGGCTTCATGAATCTGCGTGTTCACACGTCAACCATCGGAAAAATTATAGGTGATGCGAAGCTTTACATGCTCCCATGATACGATCTTCCGAGAGCCCTTGGATCTGAGATCGAACGGATGCATGGCGTGATGCTAGACGTATGGGTGAATATGCTATTCTGGAGGGTTATTCATCAAAATTTTAGCAACTTAGCATGCGACCATTCGATCTCAAATCCAGGGGCTGTCAGCAGCCCCTATCATGGTTGCGCCTACCACAAATGCCGCCTTGCTCGCGTGGTTGCGCCCTTGGAGATTTCAGACGGCTATAAATGAGCATTTTTTTGCCTACTTCACATGCATGAAACTACTTCGTCCGTCCAGGTGCGTTAGGCTATATGATGTTGGAATGTCATACATACTCATCACTTAGTCACTCATACAACGAGGTTAGCTATAAGGTTTGCTATAAGAGTTTTTTTACTTATCTCTATCTCTTTCTTCGTAGTATTTACTGCATTTGCCGAGGAGTAAGGAGTACAGTACTTGGCACCTGTATACCATGGACGTGGTCAGGAATCGGGAGACTCACGTCGGTCGTAGCGCCGTTGTAATAATGATAATGACAAGTCAAATCACAGGACCCCACCTGTCCAGCAGTAACGAGCCGTCAAATCACACAACCCTACGTTTGCAGCAGCCTACTCCCTCATCTTCTCGCCTCTCTGTCGAACCGACTAGGTGGAACTGCCCCGCCTACCGCGCGGGAAAAGCCCCACCCTCGACTTTTAGATATAATTTTGTATCCATGGATTGCGCCATCAAGCAAAGCCTCAAGAAAACGGTGGTACACATGCATACAACACGCCCATCCCATTCGCACCGCACCCCAGATGGTCGGTCGGTCTGGCACGCCGCTCTCCGAATGGAATGCGCGTCATATTGCGTTTGCACACACATGTGGGTCCGCAATTGAGAACCGACCATAGGCACACTCCCCCGTCCCCGCAAGTCGGCTGAGTTAATAGAAGAGAGAGACAAGCGATAGTACTATAGCAGTGTTGTAAAACGCCGGTGCCTAGACGATCCCTGCACGACACGGGAGATCAGTTAGTCCATGCATGTGACAAGACTCCAGCTGACGACTGGATTGGCTATCGTCATCGTGGAGGATGTGTTGTACAGGGTTGTAGTTCTGATGAAAAATCTAAAAAAGGTTTCTTGTCATCTCGCAATATTAGGTGTCATGTGCTTCAGATCACTACGAGGGTTAAACAGCGACAACTACATTCCTCCAAGGCGCTGGTCATTGGGGCACATGCACGAAGACTACTCGGCTGTCATCTATTCAAGCCGGCTATGTTAATTAGGACATCTATCGATTGATCCCTTTTCTACGAGTTTGTCTTTAATTTGAGCTTTGATCCTCGTCTAGTTTGTCCGTCGGGATTCATGTTGTCTCCTTGGGGCAGCGAGGTTATGGTTTCTTGTCATGTGGCATTTTTTCGTGTTATATGTTAATCTGGTGCTTCAGATCAAAATGACGACAACTGCGCCTCCAGGGCACGTGCATGAAGACTTCTCGGCAGTCATTGACGAGGTCAAGCCAGCTCCAGTAGATAAAAGAGAACTACTTCACTATATAGACAGGAGCCTCCGCGCTTGCTTGCTAGTGTTGCTCTCTTCACACACTCTCTCTATGCTCACCGATGGTCACAGATCCGGCCGGATCCCCTTCGCCGGTGAAGGTGCGAAGGTGCAATGTTCACGCGGTTGTCCTCGGCGACGGCTCTTACCCACTGCTGGCGCGTCCTGATCAGTGTGCCTTGACGTTCTCTCCCACGTAGCGCCGGTTAGGGAGCGCCTCCGACCCCTTCTTCCTCGCTGCCGTAGTGTGGGCAGATCCGGCCTCCCGCTGCCCACCTAGCGGCATCCCAGCGACCCTCAGGTATAACTTCCTTCGAAACTGGCCTTGCTCTACTGCCCCAGCTCCTGACGTCGCTGCATTTGTATCTTTTACTATTTCTTAGGCCCCCTCGTAGATAGGATCGATCGGCTATTCGAAAGCCACCTAAAGTTTTACTGTTATAAGAGGTAAAACTACTTCATGCAGTCGAATCTAGTACTACTTGTTCAAACAAGGAAGAAAGAGGGTGGGGGTGGGGGAAGATTTGTTACCTGAATCTAGGACTTGGTCGAAAGAGGAAATAATGGGGGTGAAAAGTAGCAAAGACTGGCTATCCAACTGGTCTCTTGGTCTAATAGGGAAATAAAGGGAAACGCAATACAAACTTAATATAAACCAATATATTGGTTGAAAAAGGAACGAAAGTCAACAGAGTATGTCCAGCACTAGATTTGCTAGCCTCACACAGTATAAGGTGGCTATACCAAAAAAAATGGGACCAACCCAGATATCATGTTCTGATGTTTGTGGCCCCGAGCCCCTCTTATGCAATGCCACTGGTAAAATGCAGCAGTCCCACTGTTAAAAGTAAGGACACGTTAAACCAATGTTATTTTCAATGTAATGCCTCCAGTAATATGAATCAATAGCACTGTTTTTCTTGTCGTGCTAAATTTCCCATTAAGATAAGTTGCTTCTTTTCTTTAGAAATGCAATTGTCCTAGTCCGCCTACACTCCCGTGCCCAAATACCAACTCTTTAGCAGCTGTTAATGTAATGTTGCTGGTAAAATGAAACAATGGCACCATTAAAGTAATGTCGTATTTAACGGTTGTCATAGTTAATCCTAATGCCCACACTAATATCTAGCAATGCGGCTGCTTTAGAAATTGCTACTGTCCTTGTAGGATTGCCATTCAGATAAGGAACATGCTTCTTTTCATTTGATGTATGTTTCATCACTTGTTAGTCACCCTCCTTTCCACCTTTTTGTGCAAACAGAGATATACATTTCACGCTTGATCCTAGTTGAACTGCACAAATGATATCCAAATTATAGTTGAACATTCCACGAGCTTCACGACCAACCTTGATGTTGCTCAATTTTATTGCAACTAATGAAGAAGAAGCTGCTAGCTCATCGGATATTGCTTCAGTTTAGGTGAACTGCACAAAAAGGTCCCATGAATTGAATCATCCATGTTGGTGACTGGTGTCATCCCTTCTACGATGGTGTTGACTACGTATTTGGTTCCCATCGCGAGGTATGTTCCTTTTTGGTCCGACCATTTGTCAAAGATCCTGCATGTTGACTCTGCTTTTGTGCTACTGTTTTGGCACTGCCATGATAAAGTAGTAATGTTATTATTTTGCACCTTAATCTAGTGGCACTATTAATTTGAGGCAATGTTTTGGCACCGCTAGTGCCACTGATTTTTTTTATATATCGAAAGAGGGGGTTTCCTCCAATTTCATTGAAGAAACCCAACCATAGAGAACCATTATCCGACAACATGTCAGTGTAAACGGGAAGTTATGCAACTACTACTGGAACGGACAGAGTACTAGCAGGAGACAAGTTCGCCACATAAGCTAGGCAGGTAGGGGGACGCAGCACCAGCTTGACCAAGTTTGGATTACAACCCAATTGCTACCACAGAAACATCAAGGGGGGAGATATGGACTGAAAGAGCCAGCTTCAGCATCCCAGTCTAAGCACCCCCGGCCTCCATCCTTGCGACGCACGGTACACCTCACTTGCCACCTGCTCGACCCTAGTGCCATTGATAAAATGAAGTAATAATATAGTTAAAATAGATCGAGTGTCCTCTCTATCATTTCATTTCCAATGTAGATAAATAAAGTACTTCTCTTTGTTAGTATACGTTTCATCAACTAGTCCCATTGTTAATGTTTTAAGTGTTTCTGCAAACTGGGGTGCTTAATTTTAGTTGATCTGCACAAAAATAGATAATGGAATGTCTCAAGGCCCCTCCTTGTACTACCGCTGTACACTGATGTTCATCACTGGCAGAAGGTGTATCAGGGAGAATTGGGTCGATTTCCAGTATGAGGCCTACCGTATGAGGCGTCGCAGGGCCCATCTCGCCCTCGCAGCATGGCATACGGTGATACTATCGCAATATTTTTTCCATTAAGAAATGAAGTTTCTTCTATTTATTAGTGTATGTTCATCAACTAGTGCCACTATAATGTAATCATGCTTTTTCATTATATGTGCAAACAGGGTTATTCAGTTGCATTTTGGTGGAACTGCACAAATGTACGGATGGAACTGACATATATGCAGAGTGTGAGGTGCCAAGTAAAAATTACCGACACCAACCATGCTCCATCTAAGCATTGGAATCCACAACCAGTGGGATGGGTGGCGCTCTCTGTGGATGGATCATTCTCGGCAGCAAATCCTCTAATCAAATACTAGTAGCTTATATTGGCACTTTTCTAGGGAGTACTCTTTTCTGAAAGAAGCACCAATCTATTTTTCTTTATTTGTGCACAGTGTCACAACTTTGTTTTTGGTCCAGAGCTATTTTAGGGTGATTGGCGTAGTACTCGGAGACTGATTGTAAGCATGATTTTCATTAAGCATCACACTGATTGCAAGCATGAGCAGATGAAAGAGTAGGTTAGTGCGAAGCTTACCTTAAGCCCTACCACCACTGTTGAAACGAGGCGAGCGGCAAGGGAACCATGGAGAACGGCGGGGAAGCGACGTCGCACCATCCGGCCTCCTCTTGCGGTGGGAGAGCGAATACTCTTGTGGCTCCGACTGGCACTGCACCCTCATGAACGGCGACCTTCGGCCTGTACGCCCACCACCTCCGCCTGACTTTCGCATTGGGCGAATCTGTCTGCTCCATCACCCAGAGGAGATACTCGATGAACTCAAAGGACTGCGGCGTGTCTGCCGCCGGGGAGTACACCGCCGCCATCTCGCTCTTTCGCATACATTGCCACATGGCTCTCACCGTCCTCGAAATCTCCCACTCGTTGTCAAACCAAGTAAGGATCTCCTTCAACCTGGCTAACTTCGCCTGGTCACCGCCGGCGATCTGCCCGATTCGCTGCTGCATCCTCTCCATAGATGTCCTTCTAAGAGGTCCGGTGCTAGGTTTGGAAGATGGGAGGAGAGACAGTGGCCTTGCAATGGAGAAGAGGGAGAGTAGAGACGGTGGTTTTGCAATGGAGAAGATGGAGAGGAGATGGGTGGTTTTGCAATGGAGAAGTGGGAGAGGCGAGACGGTGGTTTTGGAATGGAGATGATGGAGAGGAGAGGGGGTGGTTTCGCAATGGAGAAGAGGGAGAGGAGCGTGCGGCAGCGATTTAGGATTAGACGAGAGGGCCGGCGCGCTATGACTGAATCAAAATCAAAATCAATTTACCCTTCAATTAAGAGAGCGACCCCACATTAACTAGTCTCCCTTGTATTCTGGGTCATATTTGACCATGATTTTCACAAATAAAATATATGTTATACGCTGCAAAAATAATATAATTTGAAAGTACATTCAGATATGAACCAAACGATACAATTTTTGATGACATGCATTCACATTTTTCTTGTCAAATATAGTACGTGGTCAAACTTTGACCCAATATACGCAAAACAAAAAAAATACTTCCAGGACCAGTGCTGCTCCTCTCCTCTTAAACCACCGCCGCTCCTCTCCTGTTCCAATCCAAACCCAGCGCCGCTCCTCTCCTCTTCCATTTCAAAACTACCGCCGCTCCTCTCCTGTTCCAATCCAAAACCAGTGTTGATCCTCTCCTCTTCCATTTCAAAACCACCGCCGCTCCTCTCCCATTCTAATCCAAAACCAGCGCAGCTCCTCTCCTCTTCCATTCAAAAACCACCACCGGCGAGTGAAGGTGTTGCGAAGAAGTAGATTGATGGAGGAGTACAACCGATACATATGAAGCTAGCTAGGATGTTGGAGATACAGTCTTGGTTTGAAAACCTGGAGCAATTAGCGGCGACAGCGAAAGCGATGGCCAAATATCTGGAAAAGAGCAAAACGGAGGCGATACACCGGGAGGGACTCGCGCGGGAGTACATAGAGCTGCTCCTCAGGGCCATGGAGGAAACAGATTCACCAGATCCGATTGTGAGGCTGCGATGGTGGAAGTATCGATCCAAGATGGAGCATCCACCCGAGATTGAAGGATCGAGCGTCTACACGGTGCCGTTTGTGAGGGTGTCGTGGCAGAGTGAGCCGGTGGAGTCTTCATAGACTGAACCCAACTACAAGAGGAAAAAACAATTGGCGCGACAACGCTTCCCCGCCATCCTCTCGCTCGTCGTTCACCTCATCCCACGGGGCGGCTGTCTACCACCGAGGAATAGCAGGGGACCGCCCCCCCCCCCAAATAGTCCGAGGACGAGCTTAGGGTTGTCAGTATTTGTAGGTTGTGTTTTGTGTTTCAGATTTGAGAGTACTTCAAATATGAATGCCTTTCGAATTTTAGATTTGCAGTATTGAGTATATGAAGTATTTTATGAATTCTAGAGGTCTATTTGTAGCACTTTAAAAAATATAGTTTCATATAAAAGTGCCGACAATGTGATTCCAGAGAAGAAACTGCAAGTTTCAGTTTAAGATAAGAAAGTGCAAGTTTCCGAGGCAGAGCATTTATATTAACACGCCCTTTTCAAACAGGGATAACATCATGTTGGGAGTTTTATTCATAGTCAAAAATGGAACTACCGGCCAGTTAACATCATGCTGATCATCATTCATGCATAGCACATCTTCATATGATGCACACTCAAAAAGATATGCTATTTTCAAAATGCCCACACGATGTTGAGTGTGTTCGAGGTTGTGTGCGTAGATGAGAATGGACACCTACATGTGAGAGGCAAAGACTTCACTGCATCAGGTGGAATCGAACCCGGGCGGAGTAGCGGTTGGGGAGTGGAACTTGGCCACTAGGCTACTCCAGTACTTTCTCTCACAACCCTATAATTAGATTGTAGATAGTTGCATAGGCATCCATGCATCATGTTTAGTTCAAAGAAAATTTGAATTGGGGATGACCAAACCCTAACATTAAATCAATTCAAATAGGTTCAACTTAAAATCATTTTAGTGAACCCAAAATGCCCTTCAGAAAAGTTCATCACTTTTGTATTGGTCCAAAACCTCCGCCAAAAATGGTGCACATATTCTTAGGTCACTCTGGATTTTTGAGTTAATCCATAAAGTATTTGAATTTGGGCATTTAATCCCTATAAATATTTTTAATTGCTCAAATAATTCAAAAAACAGTTCAGGGCTGTTGGAAATAATTCTAACAGCGCCCACAATTATTTTCAGGATTTTATATTAAGGTTTAGTATTCTTACTAAATATAAAACAAAGAAAGAAAATAGAAAACAAAAACAATTCAGAAAAAACAGAGAGGGAGGGATACTCACCTGGGCCTCACCTGTGCTGGCCCAGCTCACCTAGCCTGGTGCCAGTCATCCCTAACCGCTACCAGTAGGTAGAGGCGGGACAGCGCATGCGCGCGCGAGCCGCCACACCTCCTCCTGCTTGCTGCTGAGCCTCTGGACGCGTGGGTGAACGCACAGGAGCTGTCCCGATCCAGCCGACACCCCTACTCCCCCCTGCTCTCTCCCTTGCCTCTGCACCACCGCAGCCAGACGCCGTCACCGCCGCTCGCTGTTGCCGTGTCCACCGCCACCCCCACGCCTCTCCGACACACCCCCAAGGTCCGTCATGCCGCCCTAATCCTCTCCGTCGGCTCATGCGGCCGGAAGAGCCCCGACACGCCGTCCCCGACCTCTAATTCCTTCTTTGGCTGCCGAGATCGCAACCGACCGCACCTCGTCTCCAGCCCGTCCCTGGGCTTGCTGAGCTGCGCATCGACCCCGCTGAGCCCCACCGTCTTCCCCCTGCTCCCCGAGCTCGATCTCGTCTCCTAGCTATGCTAGCCGTCGGAGCTGAAACCTAACCACAGCTGGCCATGTCGCCGTCGTCGTTTCAGCCACTGCACCTCGTGCCTGAGCGCATCACCGTGCTCAGCACGTCTGCGGGAGCACGTAGCACCCCACCGCTCTACCTGACCTGCACCACAACGCTGGTTCCAAGTGCAACTGAATGCCGACCGCCACCACGAGCTCGAGTCCGACGAGCTCGCTCCTCCCGCTCGCACCGTTCGACGCAGACGAGTCTCCTCGTTCCGTAGATGGCCTCGGCCTTCGATTTAGTCGTTGTGGGACGAAACCCAAACGCCTCCGCAGTCTCTGGCTTCGTCGATGATGAGCCGCGGCTCAACTCCGGCGACTTTGACCTGGGTTGACCATGTTTGACTCCCCCTAATTAAGTCATTGACATGTGGCGCCAGCCCCTGTGTTAATTATGTTAACCACATAATTAACGCTAACTGGAACTGTTAGTGAAGTAAGCCATTGACATGTGGGTCCCAGCCGCCAGGTTTGACCTGGATTGGTGCTTTTGACTTGCTGACGCAAGCATGATGCAAGGCTGACGTGGTAAAGCTTTTCTGCCTTTTTATATCCACGAAAATCCAGAAAATAGTTTAAACTACACAAAAACATAAAAATTAAACCGTAACTCCAAATGAGATAATTTATATATGAAAAATTATCAGAAAAATCCAAAGAATCTGTTTATGGCATTCTCATGCATGTTTGACCAACTTATACCTGCTGATCAGGTCAAATCAATTAAAGAGCATTTTAAATGTTTCTTTTCGAGCTTGAATTTGAACCTTTGATTCAAATGAACTTCAACTAACATGGTAGCATTTTGCATTAGCTCAAACACTAGCATATTGCCATGTCACATTCATGCATCATATTGTTGCATTGCATTGATTGTGTTTCCTCTTGTTTGCCAGTGTTTATTCTTGGTAGTCGCTCTTATGGGGCAATGTCTCCTAGTGCTTCTAGTGAGCCATGGTAGCTTGCTACTGCTCCGGAACACATGGGATGATCGGAATGTATCCTTCTTTGCTCCTGTGTCTGTCCCTTTGGGGAAATGTCATGCGTTGTTCCTTTAAGTCCTTGTAGCTTTGCTACGACTTAGGTTCCATACGTTGATGACCAACACGTGCATTGCTGGGTCATGTATGCATGTCCCTGTAAGTTAGTACCACCTTTGGTTTATGACTAGTCATGTCAGCCCGGGTTCTCTGTCATATGGATGCTAGCGACACTATCATATTTGTGAGCCAAAAGGCGCAAACGGTCCTGGGCCAGGTAAGGTGGCACCCGTGGGGATACCGTGCGTGAGGCCGCAAAGTGATATGATGTGTTACATGCTAGATCGGTGTGACTTAGGATCAGGGTCCCGATAGGTTTGGTATCAGATCCTGACTGCCTGTAGGATTACCAAGCCAACTGGTCGAAGTCGAGTCTAGAAATGCTTTAGTTATATAAGGGAATTGATTGTGGAAGGGAACGTAATGCTCTTTTTACTTCTCTTCTTGTGTCATTCTCTCTAAATCGGCCTCTTCTTTTTTACGGGGATTAAGAACTAGGCTTCTCATCTTTCTATCAGGATCGTGTGTTACTAATCCATAGACTTATAGGATTGATGGATTCAAGCCTTAGTTAAGTTTCTACTACTTTCGTGTGTTAACAGTTGGTCTCGGAACCTTGATATGGTGATGTTGAGTGGTTATACCACCATTTTGCAGGATGTCTCAAATCTTTTTGAGCATTTACAGCCGTTATGTTGTTCGAGTTGTCACAGGTTTCTATGTAGTCTGATGCACTTGCAAATTCTTCCTTCCTGTTCCCGATATCCTTTTGGGCCAGACTAACCACACTAATTGGTGTGTTGAGGTACTCCATTGCCTCGACATATATGTTGAAGCTATTATTATGACAGTAGGGTATCTTATAGAACCACCTAGTAATCTAGCCATGTTTTGTGTTCCCAGTGTGATGATTCTGGCCATCCTTCTCAAAAGCATCCCGTGATGCCATTTAGTCAGTAGGCATTCTATTTCTGGGTTCTTGAGCCCAAGATTCACTCAACTTATTTCGTGTTGATATTGTTGTTCATACCTTTAGGATATTAGTAACCTCTGTGATAGCCCTCGAGGTCCGTGGTATATCATTCTTCCAATCCCACGAACCAATATGGCAGAAATTCTTTGAACCAAAAGATCGCAACCAGAGTGCTCTTGATGAGTTTTCCAATATATTTGTGAATCTGCCAGTCCTACCTTTCTGCATGGGTTATCCAGAAGAAATATGTTTGTTCGACATACTATATCTATGCATCCACAACTCAGAAATTTATATGTTCCTTGAGTTGTCCCACTTCAGTTGTACCCGACCATCTCTATCTGTTGATAGTCAAGGGTTGTTGTGCATTCGTGTTATCGATGCCTATTATTCCTGTGGTCCGTCAAGCCATTCTATTCTAGAATGACTAGGAGAAATAGACTCCAGTACCTTATCCATTTCTAGGATTGGGTCAAAACAGTTGTATTCCGCAGATCAAAATGTCACTCCAGCTTTTGATCTGTTCTACCCTGGAGTATTACCCCTTTATGTCAGGATTGTCATGAGAATTGCACCACCTCTTATTAATTCTTGACGCAGTGATACTTCTCGCCATCATTATTCATTCCTCGGTCCCCGTGTTGTTGTAACCGGAATGCTGACAAGTGTACTGTGATGTGTGAAATCAGTACTCCTTGCAACTGTGTTGCTTGGTAGTTAATGGACAATAACCTCATTCTTAGCGTGTTGATTATTGAATCATCACCCTAAGGTTTATCGTGCTACCTAGTCTTTATTTCTGGTGCACTCTTTGATCAATTAGTTTGGATTGTGTCAATCCTTGCTTATTTGATCATATTGTCTTGCCCTAAAGAGAAAGATTGTTCTTGAGCTTAGTAACATATCGGTGGTTCATGATTTTCCGAATATCTTTTCGGAAGTATTTCCAGGTTGTCCCCTGATCACTATGTTGAGCTCGTGATCAAGTTGGTTCTCTTGTAACCACCTCTTCTCCAAGAATCCGTGTTGAATACCCCTAATCTAGTTGGTTAAGCCAAACAACAACTTGGAGAGTTGGAAGATAAAAGCTTTATCTGACTTAGTTCATTCCAAAGGGATATCCTTGTGTGTGTGTGTGTTGAAGAAAGATGATATCTTCATTGATTGATCCTCGTGATCAGTTGTCAGTGCTATTGTCTTGTCCAATCCTCGATTTGAGTATGGGCTATCGTCAAATCAAATCAGAACCGACGATGTTCGTAATGTTGTCTTACTCATGGTTGATCCCTCGAGCATTACGCCACTATACCTTTGGGTCTGACCAATGCTATCACCGTGTTCACTTAATTGTGGAATTACACCTATATGGAAGCCTGGATGGATTGTTGTTGAGCCCATTGACAACATTTTCATCTTGTCCATGATTCGTGTTGAACATTGAAGTTAGTGTTGGAAACTTTTATAAGCATTATCTTCATGTCCCATTCATGAAGCATATGTTCGGATGAAAGAAGTGACTTCCTCTAATACATGTGCATTTGATGCAAGTTGCCGCCGTGAATTCGAGAAAGTCAATGTTGCTTCCTCTGGAATCATCCCAAGTCAGTCATGCATGTGCGAAGTATACTTTGGTTTGTAAGATTAGCTACCTCCATTCCACATGTATTTCCTAGCACACCAAGCCACTGATTGATTTGTTCAAGGATAATAAGTTCTAAGTGCTAGTCCTGAATGTACCAGATGGACATGCACAAGACTTCGTTATTTCAATGATGGTTCCCAACCAGAACTCGGTAGTGTTTTGTTGTGAGACTACTATGTGGTCATGCTTGTCTGGGACAGCGTGTTCACATGTGTGTAGCAGAACTAGCTCATGTTTTGGAGCTTACTACCGTAGTTCATTTCCCGAAAATCTTGCAATGTTATCTCATCGAATTGTGTTGCAAACTTTCCTTTTTAGACACGCAGATGTCTGAAATATCATGTTACCAACCAGATCTGAATCTTAGGCAGATATGATGGTTGGAACATTCCTAACATTTGTGTTTTTACCCCCAGCTTGCACCGCCATTGTGCCAATTTCCCATGGGCTGCCCTTCTTGGTAATTGCTGTTCAGGATCTATTGGCATCCTGGGAACGGGGGTGCCCAGACTTGCATACCTGCGGCCCATGGCGTGGCTCCACCAATGGCCCGGTACAGCCAAGCTTTGGCAGCAACAACTCAAGACCCTCGCAAGGGGCCAAGCCTCACGAGGCGGGCGACACCAAGACCTCCCTGGGGGCGGCCTCACTAGGCCGGCTCCCGAGGAGTGGAGATATCTATGCAAGGGGCACCTCGCGAGGTTCACATGACATGAGCCATGATGACCAAGGCCAGGCGGGCACCAGTGGGTGCAGTGTACCAGTTTCCTCTTTGGTGCTAAAGAGGCAGGCGCGGGTGAGGAGTCTAGAGGCATCAGGCAAAGGTTTCCACATCGGTGCGACAAGACCAACACCAGTAGGACGGAGGTCACCACGGAGCCCACAGTAGCGTCACCACCAGAGCCTTTGGCAGGCGAAGACCACCTTTTGTCAGGCTGGCTTGTACTAGTTGTCTCCCTTCAAAATTGGCCATTGTGGGATCCCTTCCCGCCTACATTTGGGAAGAGGACCGGGGCCTCTATAAATAGGACTAGCCAGCACCATAGGAGGCAACTGATCTGATCTCATCTAGGGAGAGAACTCATCTTGGATTGGATCCATTCCACCAAGGCCATCTCTCTAGCTCATCGAGCCCAAGAACACCTCTCCTCCTGAGGCTGTTCATCCACTGTACTACTTCATCCTTAGCCCTGGAGGCAATCCACCACCACCACACTGAAGGAGGGCATTACACCACAGCAGTGGCCCGAACCAGTATAAACCTCTGTGTCTCGTGTTCTTTGCGTTCATCGAGCTAGGCCGTGAGATCGTTGAGCGAGTGAACTAGGGAGAGAGAGTTCTTCGTGCGCACCCCAGAGTTCGAACATCATAAGGGTTTGCCGGAACCCCCAATCCGACATTTGGCGCACCAGGTAGGGGTGCGCCGAAGCTTTTCCTCCGTCGATCCATGCTCCACCGCTCCGCCAGTTCCATGGCTGATGCTCGTCGAGCCCGCGCTGAGCGTCGGGCCACTCTCAACGCTCGCGTCGCCCAAACGGCGCCCGCCGGCGGGCCTCCCCGTCGCTCTCCATCACCTGCTGCCAATGCCGCCACCGGCCCGGGAGGGAACGAACAGCAGGCTTCGTTGCTACACCGCTCCATGCGGCGGGACGGACGCACCGCCACCCCGTCGCTGACTCCGGGCGGCTCGTCGTCTCACGCTCGTCGCGGGCCCGTGGACGCGCAGGCCGCGCTGCTCACGGCACGCGAACTCCTGCGCTACCGCCCAGTCGACGACTTCTACGAGGACTCGCTGGACCGCATCGCCGAGCTTGTCAGCGCCGCCGGGGGCTCTCCCGCACCATCCCTCTTGCTGCCTCATCCGCCTCCCGCTGCGGGCGACATGGCCCATGGAGCGCCTCCACCACCTCCACGTCAAGACGTCACCCTCGCACCAAGACGTGTGGCCCCGCGGCGCGACCAACCATGCAGGGCGCCCGCGCGTGAAGAAGGATGCTGTTAGGAGATCCCTCGGCCGCAACAAGATGCTCCTGCACTCCCAGCACCACCACGTCAAGACCATGCGCCGCCTGCGGTGGTGGCGCGTGGGCACCAAGACCAGGCTCCGCCTCCAAGACGGGCCCTAGTGACTACAGCAGGCTGTCGCGCCTTCACTCTCGAGCTGCGTAGCATCGTCTGGCCCGGGAAGTTCAAGCCCGACCTGCCTCCATGCTACGACGGCACCCCTGACCCAGCTGAGTTCCTGCAGCTCTATGAGCTGAGCATCGAAGCAGCCAACGGCGATGAGAAAGTCATGGCAAACTAGTTTCCCATGGCCCTCAAAGATGGTGCCTGCTCGTGGCTCCTTAACTTGCCTGCGGGATTGATCTCCTCCTGGGGCGAGATGCGCGAGTGCTTCGTCGCCAACTTCCAGGGCACTCGTGGCCGCCCGCCGGCCGCGGGAGACCTACGGCGGATCAAGAAGCAGCCAGGGGAAACTCTGCAAAAGTACATCCAGCGCTTCAACAGCGTTCACCTCAAGATCCCCAAGGTGACGGACGAGGCCATCATCTCCGCGTTCTCTGATGGCGTCCGTGACGTCAAGATGAAGGAGGAGCTCGCCATCCACGAGGACCTATGCACGGCCCTGGAGATGTTCAACATGGCGACCAAGTGTGTGAGAGCTGAGGAGGGGCACCTCTCCCTCCTCGAGCTTCCAGCTGCCGACCTAGACGACAATAAGGCCAAGGCCAAGGATGTGAAGCGCAAGGGAGCGGCCGTACTCACGGCTGAGCCAGAGGTGAAGCACGGTCGCGACCACCTGGAGTCATCCAAGGGCAGTCGCCCGTTCTGCACCTTCCACAATGTACACGGCCACAACACCAGCGACTGTCAGGAGCTTAGGGCCATCCATGATGGGCGCTTCAGTCGACGCCCCGAGTGCAACGATCGAGGCTACGGGCAAGGAGGAGGACAAAGAGGAGGATGCTGGGACGACTGCGGCCCCCGCCAGGAGTGGCGCGACCAGCCTCGTGAGGACCGCTGGCAGGACCAGCCTCGCGAGGGCGCCTGGAGGGATCAGCCTCGTGAGGACCGTCCTCAAGGCAAGGCTGGCCTCCCTCCACTGCCACCACTGCCAGGGAGGAACGATGATCATCTCCAGGACGAGGGGGCTAGGGGCTTCCAGGAGGCGCGCGCCATCGCCTGCATCTTGGGCGGCGCTCAGGCCCCAGCCTCCCAGCGCATCTTCAAGCAGTTTGCTCGTGAGGTGAACGCGGCCCTCCCTAGGCTTGAGGCCACGCGCTTGCTCAGGTGGTCCAAGTGCGCCATCACCTTCGGCTCATCCGACTAGCTCAAGTGCGCGGCAACTGCCGGCGCCCTCCCGATGCTTTGCTCGGCCATCATCAGCAACGTCCAAGTCACCAAGACCCTCATCGACGGCGGCGCAGGGTTCAATGTCCTATCCGTCGAGACGTTTGACCGTCTCCAAGTGCCATATCATCAGCTGCAGCCGACCAAGCCCTTCTCAGGAGTGACCGACGGCTCCACCACCCCGATAGGGCAGATCCTCCTTCCCGTCACCTTCGGCAAGCGCGGCAACTACCGCACTGAGCTCATCGACTTTGACGTCGCCCACATCCGCCTGCCGTACAACGCCATCCTCGGGTATCCGGCCCTGGCCAAGTTCATGGCGGTGACTCACCATGGTTACAACGTCCTCAAGATGTTAGGGAGCGGCGGCGTCATCACAGTCGCCTGCGAAGAAAAGGACTCGGTGTGCTCTCTCGAGCGCGCCTACCAGGCTACGGTGGTCGAGGACCCAGACAACGAAGGCACCATCTACCCTCCTGAGGTTGTCCCCAAGAAGGAAAAGCAGCTTGTAACACCCACGATGCGGCTATATCTCCCACGTGTCGAGGCACGACTTAGAGGCATAACCGCATTGTGGTTTTGTCGCAAGAAGGGTCATCTTCACACAATCCCATGTAATGAACAAGAATGGGATAAGGAGTTGGCTTACAATCGCCACTTCACACAATACATAATAAATTCATACATCATTGAAGATACACACATAGGTCCGACTACGGAACCAAAAGAAAAGAAGACAACCCAACTGCTAGATCCCTGATCTTCCCAACTGGGCACCACTACTGATCAACATGAAAAGAAACATAGTAATGAACAAGATCTTCATCGAGCTCCCACTTGAGCTCAGTTGCGTCATCTGCACTGGTCTCATCGGCACCTGCAACTATTTTGGAAGTATCTATGAGTCACGAGGACTCAGCAATCTCACACCCGCGAGATCAAGACTATTAAAGCTTATAGGAAAGGATGGGGTAATGAGGTGGAGCTGCAGCAAGCACTAGCATATATGGTGGCTAACATACGCAAATAAGAGCGAGAAGAGAAGCAACGGAACGGTCGTGAACTAGCAATGATCAAGAAGTGATCCTGAACTCCTACTTACTTCAAACATAACCCAGAAACCGTGTTCACTTCCCGGACTCCGCCGAGAAGAGACCATCACGGCTACACACGCGGTTGATGTATTTTAATTAAGTCGTGTCAAGTTCTCTACAACCGGACATTAACAAATTCCCATCTGCCACATAACCGCGGGCACGGCTTCCGAAAGATAATACCCTGCAGGGGTGTCCCAACTTAGCCCATTATAAGCTCTCATGGTCAACGAAGGATAAACCTTCTCCCGGGAAGACCCGATCAGTCTCGGAATCCCGGTTTACAAGACATTTCGACAATGGTAAAACAAGACCAGCAAACACTACTAGGAAAAGGGCTATATATGGAATGGCCACTAATGGCGCACCAAACATGTGGTGCGCCATTGCTAAATACTAATGGCGCACCATGTGTTGGTGCGCCATTAGTGTGAAAATACTAATGGCGCACCACATCCACGGTGCGCCATTAGTAAAAAAAATTATTTTTTTCAAAACTACTAATGGCGCACCGTGGGTGGCGCACCATCCCATGGTGCGCCATTAGTAATTATGTTTCAAAAAAAAAATTCAAATTTTTTTTATTTTTATTTTTTGACGGTGCGCCATTACTAGTTCAACTACTAATGGCGCACCACTCCCACGGTGCGCCATTACTAGTTGAACTACTAATGGCGCACCACTCACAGGTGCGCCATTAGTAATTTTGTTACAAATTTTGTTTCAAATTTTTTTTTTGAAAAACTACTAATGGCGCACGGTTGGGGTGGTGCGCCATTAGTAGTTCAACTAGTAATGGCGCACCACCCCAACCGTGCGCCATTAGTAACTTGGCCCATTCCACCGAATGCACCCCTCCCCCCCCCCCACCGTGGACCGCCTTTTCAGTTTTATGGAAATGTCAAAAAAAATAAAAAAAATAAGTTTCCCCTGTGATATGTGGTCTAGTTGTTGGGAAAATTAGCAAATATGAATTTCGACTTTATTTGCAAAATCTCTCTAGAATTTCTTAAAATGGGCATAACTTTTGCATACGAACTCGGATGAAAAAGTTTTTTATATGAAAAATCATCTACTCGAAAAGTTACATCCGAATTTAACGGGGGGAACCCCGTTAAAAATTTTCAAAATCCTCAAAAACCTAACAGAAAAAAAGATACGGGGCTTTCAAGATCTGGAGGCAAAAAAATTTAAAAATTTTCAAACTTACTAGTGGCGCACCGGTTGCTAGGTGCGCCACTAGTAACAGAAAAAAATATTGGTTTTGAATTTTTTTTTGGATTTTTTTTTCAAAAAAATGATTCGTAATATGACAGGGAAGTTTGAAATATTTTTCAGAATTTCATCATACTCATGAATATGAACAATGTCCTAGACATCAACAAGGTTTAATAGGATTGATATGATAGATATATCAACAAGTGGCTGTTAAGTGAGGTGGTGCTGGGGTTGGATAGAACCGCGAAGTTAAGCGTGCTCTGGCTGGAGTAGTGTGAGGACGGGTGACCTTCCGGGAAGTTTGACCACTTAGTGCGATTTGAAAATATTTTGAAAAAAAATTAAAAAAAAATTTGAAAAACTTTTTTTTTGAAAAAAAATTTCTGAAAAAATATTTGAAAAAAAATTGTTACTAATGGCGCACTTCTATGTGGTGCGCCATTACTAAGTCAGATAGTAATGGCGCACCGTGGCATATACTAATGGCGCACCACTGGTGCGCCATTAGTATACCAGATACTAATGGCGCACCAGCGGTGCGCCATTAGTAAAAATTACTAGTGGCGTGATGCTAGTGGCGCACCAGTAGTGCGCCATTAGTAGGCAAAACTGGTGCGCCACTAGTAGGCCTTTTTCTAGTAGTGAAAGCCGCCCGAATGTGCCGACAAATCCTGATAGGAGCTGCACATATCTCGTTCTCAGGGCACACCGGATGAACACTACGTACAACTAAAACCAGACCTCGAGTTACCCCGAGGTGGCGCTGCAAGTTGCTCTAGTTTGGACCAGCACTCAGAGGAACACTGGCCCGGGGGTTTAAAATAAAGATGACCCTTGAGTCTGCAGAACCCAAGGGAAAAAGGCTTAGGTAGGCAAATGGTAAAACCAAGGTTGGGCCTTGCTGGAGGAGTTTTATTCAAAGCAAACTGTCAAGGGGGTCCCATAAATCACCCAACCGCGTAAGGAACGCAAAATCAAGGAACATAACACCGGTATGACGGAAACTAGGGCGGCAAGAGTGGAACAAAACACCAAGCATAAGGCCGAGCCTTCCACCCTTTACCAAATATATAGATGCATTATTTAAGATAAGAGATATTGTGATATCCCAACATAAACATAATCCAACATGGAGCAATCTTCATCTTCACCTGCAACTAACAATGCTATAAGAGGGGCTGAGCAAAAGCGGTAACATAGCCAAACAACAGTTTGCTAGGAAGGGTGACAAAGGTTAGAGGTTCATGGCAATTTGGGAGGCTTGATGAGCATGTTATGAAGCATTTGTTACCGTAGTGGAACGAAAAGGGTGCCACGGCAACGATAAAGAAAATGATGCCACGGCAACATAACGGTGATCAGACAACTCGTCGAGATGTCGGTGCAAAACAAACTGTGGATGAACGGAACACGCAATAGATGGTGGGGTGCTCCCGATATCGGGTTCCCACGGTTCGACGGCATGGCAAGGAAACGAGTGACAGCGTGCGACGAACAAGTCGGGCACGGTGCAAACGCAAGCAACTCAAACAACACATGCTTTCGTTCCACGGACGTCGTCTCGGGTTATACCTTCGAGGCGTGACTTTTCAGAACGGATCAAGTTTGTAGAAGAAGTAGTTGTACATGGCGACGGTATTAGAAGTAGTGGTTCAGATCTCGCAATCGTGCAAACTCCGTAGATGTTCGGGGTCGTCGGTAGAGGTACTTGACACAATCCATGCAAACGGTGCTTGTTCGGGCATCGGTCTTGACGAAGGTGTACTTGGCCAACGTAGTGGTACTCGACGTCTTGTTGAACCCAAGCGACGGTAGTCGTACACGACGCGTTGTGGAAGTAGTTGAACTCGCGGTCTTCGCGGCGACGGTAGTCGTACACGTATTGACGAGGTACTTGATGTTTCAGTGTGTAGTCGTTCGAGCGTCCGTGTGGTCTTGCCGATTCCAAGGTTCTCGGTGGAAGCCATGGCACTCCCTGGTGGCACCGAGGTGGTCTAGCAGTAGCAGCAAGGGCGTCGGGGAGGTGATGGCCGTGGCGGGACTTGGCGCACGGAGGAGGTTCGAGGCGGCAGCGTTGAGGAGGAACACCGGCGACGCGGCTGCGGGCACCAAGAGGCATGGCTCCGACGGACAGAGCCGGAGATGAGGTGCAGGAGGGCGGAGAGGGACTCGGCGGGACGGCCTGAACCTGCTGCTGATGGCGCTCGTGGCCATGGGACGAGGAGGCCGAGGCCGAAGGCGAGGCGCGGTGGCTTGAGGAGGCGGACGAGCTCCAGGACGGGCGCGGCTGGAGGTTGCCGCAGGTCTCCGGCGACGGGCGGCGCGACGGAGAGGCTACGCGGGGACGGCACTGCGTCTCTTGCGGCGGCTGCAGCAGAATCTTGGGGTGCGGCCATGGCTGAGGGAGCAGAGGAAGGGGCGAAGCAGAGGAGGAGGCTTGGGCGCTGGAGGGAGCAGCAAGGCAGCACCATGGAGGGCGCGAGCAGAAGGGAGCTCCTCTCCCTCGCTCGATGCGTGCGTGTGTGTGAGTGACGGCGCAGGGAGGGACGAGAGGGAGAGATGGGGATCGGGAGAGAGCGTGGTGAGGGCTAGGGTTAGGAAGCTGGTGAGGGCGGCTGGGCCTTAGAGGCCGGCCCAGTGGAGAGGAAAAATTGACCAGAGGCCTGGCCTAGTGGCATGCGGCTGCTGGGCTTCTCTTCTCCCTCTCTCTTATTTCTATTTAGCAGAAAAGTAATAGAGAGAAGAAAAAGAAAGATAGGGTTAGGGAAAGAATTTGCACATGCGGGTAATTTTCCCGGACTCACAAAAATATGCTTGTTCCAAGAAAAACGGAGTGGGTAAGATTGCACGGTTTAAAATCAAATGCATTTGAATTCAATTCAAATGGTTTGAACAAGGAGTAGGATTACAAAGTGTCCAAAATGTTGAACATTTAGGAAGGGCCTCGATAAGAGGGAAAAGAATTGTTGGCGAAGCTTGGAGGTGAAACTTGAAGTGGAAATAGGCATGGCAATTAATTTGCAAGTGTGTTCCGGTTGATTCCAAACTAATGGAATATTTTATTATAGCTCCCTAATAATATTGGGAGGATATGTTATAAATAGAAAACACCATGTGAATTCCCTCGATTTAAATGGATCGAAGATCCCTGCAATTTACTTAGTTGAGTTTTGATGCAAAGATTAATGTCATGATGACATGATGCAATGCAAAAAATAAAAGAGCAAGCACCAAAAGAAACACGCGGTGATCACGAAAATAAGGAAGTCTTCTGAAGCGTCGGTCTCGGGGCGTTACAACACTCCACCACTACAAGAGGATCTCGTCCCGAGATCTAGGATGGCACCGGAAAGAAACGGAAGGGAAGAGGTAAGACAAATTGCTTCTTTGACAAACGAGTGAAACCAAAGAACCTTGAGAGGTCGCAAAGCTTGAAGAAATGACACGACGGAGGTGAACAAAATTTACAACATTCCGTTCAGCAAGAGGAACAAGGACCATTGCGAGAACCTTTGTAGGTTGAAGAATATGAAACAAGAGCTTAACGGATCAAAAGGAATATGAAAGCACACCGGTAGAAAAGAGAAACAAGGAACACCATGTGAACCTTGAGGTTAATTGACACGATAGATATTTAAACCACTCCGGTTAAAACAAGATAGGGAAGGAATAAGAATGATATAATTTGGGCAGCACTCCGACTGTAAATGGAAGGAATTGAACATGATCATGACAAGATGAGAGGATACTCGATGAATTTAACAACACACTGCCTCCGGAACTGATGAAAGAATGGCACAAGGGGTAAGAAAGATTTCAGACAACACTCCGGTTGAGGAAGGAGACAAAACTTGATAAGATGAGAGAACTCGAATGAAAACATGACACTCCGGCTAAACGGATAAGAAAGGAAAAGTTACATGATCTTGACAAAACAAGATGATTGGTCAAAGAGAGCAACATCACAATGCCTCCGGAAATAATGCATGATAGTTAGATAGTTGGAATGAATAGAACGAAGAATGAAACCAACATCTCCTACTATAAATGAATTTTTTAAGAGCAACCTTACGAAGTAGGATTGAAAGAGTTGTTGGAAAAATCAACAACGAAAAGAACAAGCTTGTTGTGGACTTATGGAAAAAAACATCTCAAGACTATGAGGTGACAACCGGCCACTAATGGAAACCATTGATTTGAGTGACAGCACCAAGGCGATGAAAAACTTCTTTCACCAAGAGGAGAAGGAGAAAATTTGGATCATTGATAACCACCACAAATAGCTACATTCCTTAGGGAAGGCTTTAGGTGAATTATAACCCAATATAACTCCAACAAAAAGATTGATTGGTTGAAAAGATCTCTTGAACGAAACAGAAAATGATGGATTTAATTATCTCATTCCTGACAACTTGTGAATCATCAAACCTGAAGGAAATTATCAAGAAGGACATAACACCACCTCAAAGATTAGGAAGAAAGAATTGCACTTCGGAATGCGATATGAAGAATGCTTGAACTCCTCAAGTCAAACATGTCTTGAGCACCATGTTTATTTTAGAGTATAGTTTGACGGATCTTAACTTCGAGAAGATCTTGAAGAACAATTGAAGAATGAAAAGAATCTTTGATGAAGCACCATGTAGAGCCTTCGTGAGAACTCCCGTAATAAAAGGATGATAAAAGAAGGAGAAGTTGAAAGAACAGGATGAATCCTTGCAATGATTTAGATGGATCTTTGAAATGATATAATTGAAATAACTTGGAGCTCCGGAAAGAAAAGATGAACAACTTGGAACCGAAAATTTGATATCGTGAACGAACTCCGGAAGAAGGAATTAATCAATTGGAGGAAACAAGAATAAGAATTATGTTACGCGTATCCTTCACCAATTTAGATTGATGACAAGCAACGGATTTGGCATACTACTTATTCTCGTAGAAAGGATTAAGATAGATATAGCGCAAACTTGTGAAGGTCTTCATCGAAACACCGGTAGGATTGAAACAACGAATAAATTAATATGCGGACATAGGAAAAGAAATCTTGAACGAACCACCGTAAGAACTGGAAATGAAAGTAGCAAAAGCACAATTCACCGGGAAGAATTAGAAAAATGAATAAAGATACTTGACGGAATATAAATATATGAGAACGAAGAGATCACGAACTGACTAGGGAATACTTGAGCGGTTCACCAGAAGAATATGGAGATGAACGAAGAGACATCAATTTAGACTAATTGGAGAACGAGGATGAAAACATAGAACGAAGAAATCTTCTGAAATGATGGCCTTTGGATGAACAAGAAATGAAACAACTCATGAAATGCTCCGGATGGGTAAGAAAAGAATTCTCACAATCGAAAAACAATTATGAGAGTATGTCATAAGCTAGAACTATGGATCTTCAAGAGAACGGACCAAGATTTAGGAGAAATTCTTCTTCAGTCTTCAAATGTTGAGAATGATGACGAGAAACACCACCATGAATTTATGAGGCACTCTGGAACCATGAAGAATAGAAAGGTCGAATCAACAATGAAAAGAATTTGAAAGATCTTGGAGAAAGACATATGACTGATGATAATTCATTCTTACGTCAAACTTTGCAATGAATTTGAGATTAACTCCGAAAAGAATTAGGAGAGTCAGGTAAGATCCTGGAAAAAAGACCTGTGGGTTAAGGCCCACTCAAAAGATACACCGTTGAAATGATTACTTGAAAAAGAGATAGCACCGGTTGAATTAAATGGCTTCAATAAGGTAAGACCTCGAAATAGCTTGAAAGGATTTCGAATAGAAACTTGAATCTTCTGGGATAACTTCAGCACTCCGGAACAATTGAATAGCAAACGGGGAATGATTAAGAGATGAACCAACATACGAAAACACTTGAAACGAGGAAGGGAATATGATCAACACCGAAAGCTTGAATTGAATCCACCGGAGAAGAAAAAGAATGAAGAATGAAAAACTTGAAGAACATCTTCATGAGAACCACCAGGTAAGAACATTGATTGAAAAGAATGAAGGGACTTCACGTGAATAAAAATGGATACTAGATTAAGCAATCTGATTCCTTGAAGGAAGAAGGGTGGGAGGGCTGGAAAACAAAGACAACCTGGAAACGGATGAAACGAACAATGTTGGGAAACTGAGAGGTGATCTTGCGAATGTTGAAATGATTGGATCCACTTGAAGAGAAAACACACCGGTTGGAAATAGAATTAAGATGGCAATCTCGATGATCAAGAAGGATTAATATTCACATAGAAATATGAGAACACCGCTTAGGATAAGGTATGGAATCAACACTTGACATCGAAGCAACTCGAATACCACAAATAAAACAAAACAAAGGATTTGGCTTGCGGAATAAGCCGGAACAAACATATAATAGAGATTTCGTCCGAAGTTTTCGTGGTGGGGCCCACACGGGCTCGATCATACAGCACCATCATGTACAAGGCAGTGCACATGACATACGAAGCGTCCCCGAGTCGGCATAGCCAAGGACTCTTTAAGACACTACGAGACCACTGTAAAACCAACCGTGGAAAGGCGGACCACTAGATGTCGAACCCCAATCTCATATCATGCATCTGTCGGAAAGATATCCTAAGAGATACATGAATTCCCACTTATAAACTCCCGAAACTTTCTGGTTATGCAATCTGGTGTTGGGGATACAGGGGACACAAAATATATCACCCAAACTAGCAATCCCTAGATCCAGCTGTATCCATCCGTCAACACATAACCAAGAAACCTTCGGAAATCGTTTACCTCAACCTTCGAAAAACATCCGTTATACGAGTTATGGCAATACTCCCGAACTCCCGCCCCAGTACTGGGTGGCGTCGAGGTGATCTAACCAACAACTGCATAAAAGAGATTTCGATGTCGGCGAAACTCAGGTATTCCAGAACTGCAACGATAAAATTGTGACGACAACACCTCGGAGCTCAACTCCCCGGGACACTGCCACAACCCCCAAATGTCAGGAGGCACCAAGAACAATGTTCTCGTCACAAAACCATCGGAACGATTCCAAGATACCCGCGTGATCCTAAAAAAAATTAGTGAAATTTGAGGAGAGAAAAGTCAAAACTTCTACGTCAGGAGGCCTCACCAGAGCGACGAAGGGACTGAGGAGTAAAAAGAATCCTACTCTCTCATATATATAATCCTAAGACTCAAACATTTTCATTCTAGACTCAACAACATCAGCGATTCGATCAAGCAGGGGGCTCCTAAGTCGGGGATGGCTCTGATACCAACTTGTAACGCCCCACGTTGCGGCTATATCTCCCACGTGTCGAGGCACGACTTAGAGGCATAACCGCATTGTGGTTTTGTCGCAAGAAGGGTCATCTTCACACAATCCCATGTAATGAACAAGAATGGGATAAGGAGTTGGCTTACAATCGCCACTTCACACAATACATAATAAATTCATACATCATTCAAGATACACACATAGGTCCGACTACGCAACCAAAAGAAAAGAAGACAACCCAACTGCTAGATCCCTGATCTTCCCAACTGGGCACCACTACTGATCAACATGAAAAGAAACATAGTAATGAACAAGATCTTCATCGAGCTCCCACTTGAGCTCAGTTGCGTCATCTGCACTGGTCTCATCGGCACCTGCAACTATTTTGGAAGTATCTATGAGTCATGAGGACTCAGCAATCTCACACCCGCGAGATCAAGACTATTTAAGCTTATAGGAAAGGATGGGGTAATGAGGTGGAGCTGCAGCAAGCACTAGCATATATGGTGGCTAACATACGCAAATAAGAGCGAGAAGAGAAGCAACGGAACAGTCGTGAACTAGCAATGATCAAGAAGTGATCCTGAACACCTACTTACTTCAAACATAACCCAGAAACCGTGTTCACTTCCCGGACTCCGCCGAGAAGAGACCATCACGGCTACACACGCGGTTGATGTATTTTAATTAAGTCGAGTGTCAAGTTCTCTACAACCGGACATTAACAAATTCCCATCTGCCACATAACCGCGGGCACGGCTTCCGAAAGATAATACCCTACAGGGGTGTCCCAACTTAGCCCATTATAAGCTCTCACGGTCAACGAAGGATAAACCTTCTCCCGAGAAGACCCGATCAGTCTCGGAATCCCGGTTTACAAGACATTTCAACACTGGTAAAACAAGACCAGCAAAGTCGCCCGAATGTGCCGACAAATCCTGATAGGAGCTGCACATATCTCGTTCTCAGGGCACACCGGATGAACACTACGTACAACTAAAACCAGACCTCGAGTTACCCCGAGGTGGCGCTGCAAGTGGCTCTAGTTTAGACCAGCACTCAGAGGAACACTGGCTCGGGGGTTTAAAATAAAGATGACCCTTGAGTCTGCAGAACCCAAGGGAAAAAGGCTTAGGTAGGCAAATGGTAAAACCAAGGTTGGGCCTTGCTGGAGGAGTTTTATTCAAAGCGAACTGTCAAGGGGGTCCCATAAATCACCCAACCGCATAAGGAACGCAAAATCAAGGAACATAACACCGGTATGACGGAAACTAGGGCGGCAAGAGTGGAACAAAAAACCAGGCATAAGGCCGAGCCTTCCACCCTTTACCAAATATATAGATGCATTAATTAAGATAAGAGATATTGTGATATCCCAACATAAAGATAATCCAACATGGAGCAATCTTCATCTTCACCTGCAACTAACAATGCTATAAGAGGGGCTGAGCAAAAGCGGTAACATAGCCAAACAACGGTTTGCTAGGAAGGGTGACAAAGGTTAGAGGTTCATGGCAATTTGGGAGGCTTGATAAGCAAGTGGTAGGTAGCGCAACATAGCGATAGAGCGAACAGCTAGCAAGCAAAGATAGAAGTGATTTCGAGGGTATGGTCATCTTGCATGAGATCCCGCTAGGAAGAAGAACGAGTCCATGAAGAAGACAAACGGACGTAGTCGAACGAATCCTCGCAACTCCGGAAAGAAACCGAAGCTAACGAGAGAAGCAACCTGGAAAGAAGCAAACAACACGGTAAACAACCACCACATACACATGGCATGATGCACAAACAAGTATGATGCATGTCCGGTTTAATGAGGCATGGCATGGCAAAGTGCACATACGAAACTACAAGTTAAGTGGAGCTCAATATGCAACGAGTTGCATATTGACGAAACGCCACATTCGAGTTATTTAGTTCGCTCTCGGTTATGAACCCAACAATATTAAATGTTGTTAAACATGGCAAAAGGTGAAGCATAAGTAAACTATCTATTTAAGCAAGTTAAATGAGGCCGGAAATAATAAACAACAATTCCGGAAAATCCCCATATGTCATTTAGCAATTTAAAACAAACACAATTTTAAACATTTAAATGTTGTTATCATGATGCGGATGACATATGCACGTTTTAAGGAATCTTATGAAAATGTTGACATGAGCATGTTATGAAGCATTTGTCTCCGTGGTGGAACGAAAGGGGTGCCACGGCAACGATAACAAAAATGATGCCACGGCAACATAACGGTGATCCGACAACTCGTCGAGATGTCGGTGCAAAACAAACTGTGGATGAACGGAACACGTAATAGATGGTGGGGTGCTCCCGGATACCGGGTTCCCACGGTTCGACGGCATGGCAAGGAAACGAGTGACAGCGTGCGACGAACAAGTCGGGCACGGTGCAAACGCAAGCAACTCAAACAACACATGCTTTCGTTCCACGGACGTCGTCTCGGGTTATACCTTCGAGGCCTGACTTTTCAGAATGGATCAAGTTCGTAGAGGAAGTAGTTGTACACGGCGACGGTATTAGAAGTAGTGGTTCACATCTCGCAATCGTGCAAACTCCGTAGATGTTCGGGGTCGTCGGTAGAGGTACTTGATGCAATCCATGCAAACGGTGCTTGTTCGGGCATCGGTCTTGACGAAGGTGTACTTGGCCAACGTAGTGGTACTCGACGTCTTGTCGAACCGAAGCGACGGTAGTCGTACACGACGCGTTGTGGAAGTAGTTGAACTCGCGGTCTTCGCGGCGACGGTAGTCGTACACGTATTGACGAGGTACTTGACGTTTCAGTGTGTAGTCGTTCGAGCGTCCGTGTGGTCTTGCCGATTCCAAGGTTCTCGGTGGAAGCCATGGCACTCCCTGGTGGCACCGAGGTGGTCTAGCAGCAGCAGCAAGGGCGTCGGGGAGGTGATGGCCGTGGCGGGACTTGGCGCATGGAGGAGGTTCGAGGCGGCAGCGTTGAGGAGGAACACCGGTGACGCGGCTGCGGGCACCAAGAGGCATGGCTCCGACGAACAGAGCCGGAGATGAGGTGCAGGAGGGCGGAGAGGGACTCGGCGGGACGGCCTGAACCTGCTGCTAATGGCGCTCGTGGCCATGGGACGCGGAGGCTGAGACCAAAGGCGAGGCGCGGTGGCTTGAGGAGGCGGACGAGCTCCAGGACAGGCGCGGCTGGAGGTTGCCGCAGGTCTCCGGCGACGGGCGGCGCGACGGAGAGGCTACGCGGGGACGGCACTGCATCTCTTGCGGCGGCTGCAGCAGAAGCTTGGGGCGCGGCCATGGCTGAGGGAGCAGAGGAGGGGGCGAAGCAGAGGAGGAAGCTTGGGCGCTGGAGGAAGCAGCAAGGCAGCACCATGGAGGGCGCGAGCAGAAGGGAGCTCCTCTCCCTCGCTCGATGCATGCGTGTGTGTGAGTGACGGCGCAGGGAGGGACGAGAGGGAGACATGGGGATCGGGAGAGAGCGTGGTGAGGGCTAGGGTTAGGAAGTTGGTGAGGGCGGCTGGGCCTTAGAGGCCGGCCCAGTGGAGAGGAAAAATTGACCAGAGGCCTGGCCTAGTGACATGCGGCTGCTGGGCTTCTCTTCTCCCTCTCTCTTATTTCTTTTTAGCAAAAAAGTAATAGAGAGAAGAAAAAGAAAGATAGGGTTAGGGAAAGAATTTGCACATGCGGGTAATTTTCCCGGACTCACAAAAATATGCTCGTTCCAAGAAAAACGGAGTGGGTAAGATTGCACGGTTTAAAATCAAATGCATTTGAATTCAATTCAAATGGTTTGAACAAGGAGTAGGATTACAAAGTGTCCAAAATGTTGAACATTTAGGAAGGGCCTTGATAAGAGGGAAAAGAATTGTTGGCGAAGCTTGGAGGTGAAACCTGAAGTGGAAATAGGCATGGGAATTAATTTGCAAGTGTGTTCCGGTTGATTCCAAACTAATGGAATATTTTATTATAGCTCCCTAATAATATTGGCAGGACATGTTATAAAGAGAAAACACCATGTGAATTCCCTCGATTTAAATGGATCAAAGATCCCTGCAATTTACTTAGTTGAGTTTTGATGCAAAGATTAATGTCATGATGGCATGATGACATGATGCAATGCAAAAATAAAAGAGCAAGCACCAAAAGAAACACGCGGTGATCACGAAAATAAGGAAGTCTTCTGAAGCGTCGGTCTCGGGGCGTTACACAGCTGCTCCGCCAAGGGCCTAAGGAGAGCGGCGTCTCCAGCGGCACCACCTTAGGACCTGCGCCCACAGATGGGGCGCCTCCATCCCTCACATAGGAAGGCACGTCCGGCGCCCTCCTCAGGCTGGGCTTGGGGGCTCTCTTCTGTAGGGCCTCAGACCTAGCCAACGTCACGAGGGAGGCTCTCGGGCATCACGTGGAGGCATGCTTCGCCGCACGCTTCCCGCATCAGGGCACGAGGCACGGAGTGCCTTGTTCTTAGGAGTTCATCACCAAGACCACCAAGGAGCTTCAAAAAGCAAGAGTCATGCGCGGTGACCGCCGCCCACTACCTGGCGCAGCTCCGCGTCCTGGCGAGGACGACGAGCTGTGCACTGCGTCGACTATCTCAGGAGCGCTCCTGGCCATCCTGCATCGGCCGGTCTGAAGGTCCACCTCACAGCTATGTTCGCATGCCCTTTGGCCTGCCAAATGCGGCTGTCACCTTCCAGCACCGCCTATGAAGCATCATGGTGGCCCAGGAAGCCGGGCACCATGCGGTCCTGGCGAAGATGGTGACAGTTCTTCATGAGCCTCCCGGCCTCCCAGAGCCTCCTGAGGCTCAGGATCCTAGTGGCTCGTGAGGAACAACTTCTTCAGCACTCGTCTTCAGCTACCCCAACACCTCATCAACAATGCTTCCAGGTGACATTTTCTGGTTTATTCAGCTGGGACCGCCCCTCGGGCTGCATCATTCCCAGGTCGCATGGGCCTGCCCCCGCGACATGTATCGTTTTGCATCTCTTACTCTGTTGGGGGCGCCCCTCGGGCTGCATCATCCCCAGGTCGCACGGGTCCGTCCCTGTGGCATGTATCGTTCTTGCGTCTATCTGAACTAGCATTACTTGCCTCCTATGAGATCTTATGATTATCACCTGCCTGTCCGGTACTTCGATACCATGAACGTCGTGCGCCGTTGCAAGCCCACCCACGACCGCCTCATGATTAAGGACTAGCACGGCGTCTGTGCTCGGGTCCGTCCCTGCAGCGTTGCTAAACCCAAGAGGCTGAGCTCTGACTTGCGGGCCAGCTCCCGTGTACCTCACCTGATGGCCCTTGGAGCCTTGTTCTCGCATGAGCTAATTGCGGGCGGACAAGCCAGGGCGCGCGACCCAGTGCCTCGCCACCATGGGAGCCGTGTGCTGGTCGTCTTTCTTCAGGATTTTTCACGTGAGAAGACTAGGTACGGTGTCTGTGCTCGGGTCCGTCCCTGCAGCGTCGATAAACCCAATGACTGAGCTCCGTCTGGCGGGCCGTCCCCGTTCACGTCACCTCCTGGGGTCATTGGTGTTTGGCCTTCTCATGTGATCACCTTAGGAGATTCACCCGGCGCAGGTTGCCTAACCATCTCGCAGGGCCACCGCAGCTATCAAGAATCAAGACCACGCGCAACCCGCCTTGAGGTAGGGCCTCGTGAGTCCCGTGTTGGCTCACGAGTGCCCAGACACACCTTGTCTATTCCTACCGTGCAAGCCACGTGTCAGGGCGGGGCTGTACACGCCCCGGGGTCTCCACTCAGAGGGAGCCCTCACCCACGCACAAGTGGAAGCACCATGCTCCGTGCAGGCAGTCGACACAGTCGAGGAGCGGCTATGCCCGTGCAAGTGTGGAAGCGCTACACTCCGTGCTAGTGATAAACAACTGAGGGCGGCCCCATGGCCGTACCAACATCAGGGAGCCTCCGGGCTCAGTGTCCAGCCTCGTCGCAACAATTCCCCTCAGGAGAGTCGCGCGAGGGGGCTGGGCACGGGGGCTACGCTCGGGTCACACCCAAGCGTACACCACCCTGCCAGGTCCCTCGGACTTGGTCATCGCGTGCCCCTCCCGAGCGGGACCTCGGTGAGGACAGGTATGGAGGTCTGTTCGTACGTCAAGGGGGACTCCTGAGCATCGCGAATCAGGAGCCTAACTAGCCATGTGGCCCCTCACCCCTTGGTCTCGTCCTGGTGATCCGGACGACCCAATAGCGGCTGAGGCATGCACGGGGCTGGGCCCTGCCAACATAGAACGCTAAGGCCTAGTTTCGCGTTTCCCTCCCGAAGGCTGTTCGTACGTCAAGGGGGACCCGTGAGCATCGCGCCTCAGGGGCCTAACTGGTCACGTAGCCCCTCACCCCCTGGCCTCGTCCTAGCAATCCGGATGAGCCAACGGCGGCTGAGGTATGCACGGGACCGGGCTCTGCCGACGCAGAACATTAAAGAAAACGAGAAGGAAATTGCAGAATCCTAATAAGTTATTACAAAACATATTGTTCTCCGAATACCAAATACGAGTTTTAAACACCTCCACGAGGCATGGTGCATGTTGCAGGAAATAAAATGGGGAAGAGGCGCCGTCAGGAAGCCCCCGCGTCAGCCTTAGGCGTTGCTACCTCTTGAGCACTGCGTTGGTTTTCCCTTGAAGAGGAAAGGGTGATGCAGTAAAGTAGCGTAAGTATCTCCCTCAGTTTTTGAGAACCAAGGTATCAATCCAGTAGGAGACCACGCACAAGTCCCTCACACCTACACAAACAAATAAGAACCTCGCAACCAACGGGATAAAGGGGTTGTCAATCCCTCAACGGTCACTTACGAGAGTGAGATCTGATAGATATGATAAGATAATATTTTTTGGTATTTTTATGATAAAGATGCAAAGTAAAATAAAAGGCAATAAAAATAGCTAAGTAGTGGAAGATTAATATGATGGAAAATAGACCCGGGGGCCATAGGTTTCACTAGTGGCTTCTCTCAAGAGCATAAGTATTACGGTGGGTGAACAAATTACTGTTGAGCAATTGATAGAATTGAGCATAGTTATGAGAATATCTAGGTATGATCATGTATATAGGCATCACGTCCGTGACAAGTAGACCGACTCCTGCCTGCATCTACTACTATTACTCCACACATCAACCGCTATCCAGCATGCATCTAGAGTATTAAGTTCATAAGAACGGAGTAATGCTTTAAGCAAGATGACGTGATGTACAGGGATAAACTCATGCAATATGATATAAACCCCATCTTGTTATCCTCGATGGCAACAATACAATACGTGCCTTGCTGCCCCTGCTGTCACTGGGAAAGGACACCGCAAGATTGAACCCAAAGCTAAGCACTTCTCCCATTGCAAGAAAGATCAATCTAGTAGGCCAAACCAAACTGATAATTCGAAGAGACTTGCAAAGATAACCAATCATACATAAAAGAATTCAGAGAAGATTCAAATATTGTTCATAGATAAACTTGATCATAAACCCACAATTCATAGGTCTCAACAAACACACCGCAAAACAAGATTACATCGAATAGATCTCCACGAGAATCGTGGAGAACTTTGTATTGAGATCCAAAGAGAGAGAAGAAGCCATCTAGCTAACAACTATGGACCCGAAGGTCTGAGTAAACTACTCACACATCATCGCAGAGGCTACGGTGTTGATGTAGAAGCCCTCCGTGATCAATGCCCCCTCCGGCAGGACGCCGGAAAAGGCCCCAAGATGGGATCTCACAGGTACAGAAGGTTGCGGCGGTGGAATTACGTTTTCGTGGATGCTTCTGTTGGTTTGGGGGTACGTAGGTATATATAGGAGGAAGAAGTACGCCGGTGGAGCAACGTGGGCCCCATGAGGGTGGAGGGCGCGCCCAGGGGGTAGGCGCGTCCCCCTGCCTCGTGCTCTCCTTGTTGCTTTCTTGACGTAGGGTCCAAGTCCTCTGGATCATGTTCGTTCCGAAAATCACGTTCCCGAAGGTTTCATTCCGTTTGGACTCCGTTTGATATTCTTTTTCTGCGAATCACTGAAATAGGCAAAAAACAGCAATTTGGGCTGGGCCTCTGGTTAATAGGTTAGTCCCAAAAATGATATAAAAGTGTATAATAAAGCCCGTTAAACATCCAAAACAGAATATAATATAGCATGAAGCAATCAAATATTATAGATACGTTGGAGACGTATCAGGCGTTGCTGCCGTCCGCGAGGAGTGCCCCTTCATTGATGGTGTAGCTGTCACCCCTGCCGTCTGCCGGAGCCACAAGGCCAGCGGCACCGTCAGTCGGGGGTGCAGGGTCGATGGCGAGGAACTTCTTCAACAGGGCCTCCACCTAGCCCTTCACGGCTTCGGGAGCAGCTACACAGCGCCCTTCGTCCATGGGCTCGAGCAGGACACCGAGGTCAGCATCAGGGTCGCGAAGATGAAGGTGGCTGAAGACGCGCGTCAGGGCTGATGAGGAGAGCGCGCGGGCTTCCCCCTCCACCATAGGGCCGATCCCGTTGATGACGCCCTCGAGCACCGTGACAAGTTGTTGGGTAGCTGGGCGGGGCCCTCATCATTAGTTACCAACGGCTTCTCCTAGCCCTTCTCGTAGAGCTCCTGCAGTACCTCGCGGGACCTCGGCTCAAGAGATTTGAAGGCCATGCGATCCTCAGCAAGAACCTTCGCCTTGGCCTCTAGCTGGACCTTCTCCGCTTCCACCTTCTTCTCCAGCTCCTCCAGGCAGCTGCGTTCTGCGGCCTGCGCCCTCGCCGACTGCTCTAGCTCGGTGTCACGGCCGGCGACCGCGTCTTCTCGGGCCCTCATCTTCTCCTCCCATGCCTTGTGATCACGAGCCTTGACCGAACGCTCATTGCGCATGGTCTCCAGCGTGTCCTCCACCAACCGGCAGCGCTCCTTGGCGACCTCAGCTTCCTTCAGCGCTGTGTCACGGGCGGTAGCGGCCAGGCCAGCAGCCCGCTTGCCCTCCTTGGAAGATGCTATGGCCTGGCCCCACGCCGCCCTGATGGACGCATCAGATCACAGCCACCCCGAGATCAACTCCAGGAGCCCTGACGCCAGGCGACGGTCGGCGCCTTGAAGGTCATCCCGAAGATGGGTCAGTGCGGAAAGAGCCTCCTCCAGAGCGTCGGGCGAAGCACAAGGATCACGGCCCAGCGGCATGACGGGAAGAGGAGGAGACAGCGTCATCACCAAGGCCTGCGAGTTGGTAGCAGTAGAAGAAACTGGAGGCTCCTGGACCTATGGGACCTCGGAAGGCGAGCTGGGAGTTGGCACCTCCGGAGCCAACTTGGCTGTGGAGATCGCTTTCTCCAAGGGTCGGTTCTCCGGACCCCGCGAGGATGATCGGGCCGGAGAGGCACGAGGGCCGTCGCCACCCTTCCGCGCCAGAGGAGGTGCGGCCATGGCAGGCTGCTGGGTCCCAAAGGGTGTGGCTGCTCCCTCCCTCTTCTTCTTCGCCGCCAACGTTGGCCTGACGGTGCAAGGGAAAACTGTCACAGCCCTAGAATACTTGTGTGTAAATAATTATATTAGTTGCATTTGAGAGCATCATGCATCATGTCTAGATTCTGAAAGTTGAATTGAGGTTAGTTGAAACCCTCAGAAATCACTTCAGAAATAATCAACATTAAAATCTTTTCAAAGAAGTCAAGGAAAATGTTCCTCTTAGTCTCTGAAAATATTGGCAAGAGGTAAAAATCAAAACAATATTTTTGGAGTCTCAGAGATATTTATTTTGGGCCTTTGAATTAAATCAATAACTATTTGCATTGGATATATACTTGTTAATTAAATAATATATGTCCAATAATTTTGATCTTTGGTGACGGGCTTTGGAATAATCCAACTAGTCCCCACAAGAATTATCGGAAGCAAACAAAATGATTTAGTGTCTAAAACTAAATCAAAACAAATACAGAAAATGCAAAACAGAAGAAAAAGAGAGAGATAGAGAACTACCTGGCCATACCTGTGTAGCCCACTTGGCCCAGCCGAAGCAGCCCAGCCCATCTGGCTCAAGTGCTAGTCGTCCCTGACCTTGAGCCAGTCGGACGAGAGGCGCGTGCTCGACGCGCGTGACCACGCGCCGGGCCACCTCCTGCCTCCCTGCGTCCTCCCGCGGCTCCGTGGAGACGCCACTCACCTCCCTGCCTCTCTCTCCCCTCCGTGCTCACTTTCCCCTCCCCTGGCTCTCTCCCCTGAGCTCACCTGAGCGCTGCCGTCGATGCCGCTCGCCACCACCGCGGCCACTGTCCACCACTAGTCTCGCCGATGCATCCATAAGAACCGCCGCGTATTCCTCTTTGTCTCCACTGATCCATGCAATGTTGGGCGCACCGAAGCGACATCTCTGCCTCGTCTTCAACCTCAGTCACCCGAGCTCACCTCCGGTCGATTCGGCGCCGCCAGGACCTCCCCGAGCTCGCTGACCACCTCTTCGACATCTTCGTGAGCTCCTGCTCCCAACCCCTCTCTCCCCTCTGTCGATTTCCTCATCTAGCCCCACTGGCCACCCCGACCGAAGCTCGCCGCCGTTGTTCTTCATCTCCGACGTGTCTGAGAGCGTCGCCGTGCTCAGCATAGCTCGCAGAGCCTAGAACACCCACCCGCTGCTCTTGCCATGCCCTAAAACGACGAACCCGGGTGCGCCCGAGCTCCGGCCACCGCCTGGCTCGACGCCGGCATCATTTCCGGCCACCACAGCACACCCCTCCTGCACCATTCGACGTGCGAGATCATCAGCAGCACGTAGATGGCCTCGGCCCCTCTTTTGGTCGACGGAGCGCGAAACCCGTAGCTCTCCGCCGCGTTTGGCCTCTCCTGCGGCGAACTGCCGGTGGGTTTGACCCACTTTGACTACGGCTAGACCCCACCTGAGTCAATGACATGTGGGGCCGGCCCCTGACTGAAATTAGTTTAGGTTTTAATTAGTGCTAATTACTCACTTAACTGAATGAGACACTCACATGTCAGACCGACCCTGATTAGGTTAACTTTAGGATAACACTAATCTAGTGTTTAACAAGGTGAGTCACTGACAAGTGGGTCCCACTAGTCAGGTTTGACTAGGGCAGCTCAGTTTACGTGCTGACGCAAGGATGACCTCATGCTGGCGTCATAATTATTTTTCTGGTTTTTCTTATTTCAGAAATGATTAGGAAATTCCAGAAAATGTTTTAAACTTCAAAAATTCACAGAAATTCAACTGTGGCTCAGATTGAAATGATTTATATATGAAAAATTATCAGAAAGATGGCAGCCAATAGGTTTCAAGAGGTGATTATGCAGTGTGTTCACAAGAACCAGTATGGTTTCATAAAAAGCAGAACAATTCAGGATTGTATTGGGTGGACTTTTGAGTATTTACACCAGTGCCACCAGTCCAAGAGACCAATTGTGATTCCAAAGTTGGATTTTGAGAAGGCTTTTGATTCCCTTGAGCATGAGGCCATAGTGCAAATATTGAGATATAACGGCTTTAATGAGAAGTGGATTATTTGGATGAAGCAACTTTTGTCCATAGGTACCTCATCTGTTCTGCTTAATGGAGTTCCTGGTAGGAAGTTCAGATGTAAAAAGGGTGTCAGACAGGGTGATCCAGTCTCTCCCCTCCTTTTTGTCCTAGCTGCTGATCTCCTGCAGACTGTAATCAATGACATGTTCAGAAGGGGCATTCTTCATCTACCTATACCTTGTCATGACCAGGATTACCCTGTGATTCAGTATGCTGATGACACTTTAATTATCTTGCCTGCTGACAAGGACCAACTTTTAGCTCTGAAGGACATGCTCAAGGTCTTCTCTGTGTCCACTGGTCTTGATGTGAACTACCACAAATCCTTTATTATTCCCATCAATGTGGACACTGCTGTCATGACTGAATTAGCTGCTGCATTTGGATGCCAGATTGGGAAAATGCCATTTACCTACCTTGGGTTACCAGTGGGAACTACAAGGCCTAAAATGGTGGATTTTATGCCATTCATGGACTGCATGGACAGGAGAATGACAGCTAGCTCCTCTTTTTTAAATCAGGGGGAAAGACTGCAGTTTCTAAACTCTGCCTTGTCTTCTATGCCCATTTTTTTCCTTTGCAGTTTGGTTGTTCCTGCTGGAATTCTAAAGCAATTGGAGAGAATCCACAGACAATGCCTCTGGAGGAAGAATAGGGGTGAGCCTGCCCCTTCACTTGCTGCTTGGGACCTTATTTGCAGGCCAAAAAAAGGGAGGCCTTGGTATTCTTAATCTTGGTGTTCAGAATGTTGCACTTCTGCTCAAACATGCAAATAACTTTCTTAATAAAAAGGATCTCCCATGGGTGTCTTTAATTTGGGATTCCTACTATCATGGCAGAGTACCCCAAGGAACTTTTGATTGTGGCTCTTTCTGGTGGAAGGATATATGCAAGGTCATGCAAAACTTTAGGGAGTGTGCTTGGGTTCAGATTAATGAAGGGGACACTGCCCTCATGTGGTCAGACAACTGGCAGCTTGATGATCAGGTGTCTAGCCTTCAATTCAGATTTCCCAGGCTCTTTTCCTATGTTAAGGACCCCTGGATCACTGTTAAAGAGTTCTTGGACTCTCAGGACATGTTCCAGCACTTCCACCTTCCTTTGTCCAGCCAGGCTTTTGATGACCTGACCACTCTCCAGTCTCTGTTGGGCGGCCACAATAGAGCACCTGGGTCCAAGGATATTTGGTTTTGGAATGGCACTGCCAAGGGATACTCACCAAAGTTGTTTTACTCACATACTTTTGCATCAGAATCCTTCAACCCTTTGACAGCTTGGATCTGGAAGTCCTCCTGTACAATGAAAATCAAAGTATTCGCTTGGATGCTTATTATGGACAGGTTGAACACCAAGGACATGGTGGAAAGGAGGCATTGGCATTTGGAGGATGGAGTAAATTTTGTCCTTTGTCCTTTGCAGACTAGGGAAACAAGAGATCATCTGTTCTTTAATTGCAATTTTAGTGTCAAAGTTTGGAACTATCTGCAAATTGATTGGTCATCTGGTGACTCCATGGCTGATTTGGTTATTAATGCTAGCAGGAGTTTTAGGAAGCCCTTCTTCACTGAAGTGGTGTTTATTGCTTGCTGGAACATCTGGATTCTCAGGAATGCTAAGGTCTTCAGGCATGAGAGAGCTGGATTCAATAAATGGAGAAGTGCATTCATCCATGATATTAGCTTAATGCAATATAGAGTGAAAGCTGCCAATAAGGATGATCTCCTTAGATGGATCTCATTTCTGCCACCTTGAGGCCAATATTCTGTAATTTTAACTTGTTTCTTCTCCTTCTTCCCTTAGTTTAGTTTGATTACCTCTTGTAATCCCCCATAATACTTGTACTTGCTCTCTCTTTACAATAAAGTTTTGATATGTTGTGGGGGTTTCCCCTACAGTTCCCAGTCAAAAAAAATTAACAGAAAAATTATCAATAAATTGTTGCTAGTTGCATTAGCTCAAACCACAGCATATTGCCATGTCATGATCATGCATCATATTGTTGCATTGCATTGATTGTGTTCTTTCTCTGTTTGCCGGTATTTGTCCCCTCAGTGGACGTAGTTTCGACGATGAGTTCGATGACACCGATGAAGAGCTATACTATCTTCAGGAGTGCCAGGCAAGGAAAAACCCCTTGTTCATTCCGATACAATCCCACTCTCTCGCTCCTCCTCTCTTTTACTGCATTAGGACAACAACGTGTCAACTGTTACATGCCGCGGTAGTTGAACCCCTTTCCTTTGCATGACCTGTCATTGCCACAGTAAATAGATGAAACCCACTAGCATGAGTAGGAGTTATTTGAGCCCTGATGTGCCTACTCATTCATGCTTGTTGTCATGCCTGCTACTGCTTAGAGTTGAGTCAGGTCTGATTCATCATGGATGAATTGGAATGTGGTGAACATGTCTTACTGTTGAGAGCTAAGTGTGTGAACACGATTTGGTAAAGGTAGCTGTGAGAGGCCATGTAGGAGTACATGGTGGGTTGTCTCATTGAAATCATCCTCAGGAACTAAGTTCTGTGTTTGTGATCCATGAACAACTACTACCACACGTTGGGATCCTTAATTGACTCTCTCGACTTATTAACCGCCCCTATCCACTATCAATGAGTTGCAAGTAGTTTCTGGTGTTTGTAGTATGCTGGAGGTCGTGCGCAGCGCTGACCAGAGGGGTGGGCTGTGATGCGGTAGGAACGTGGCACAGTGTACTGGGACGCCCGTTTGGTGCCTCGGGAACCCTGCACACATCGTTCGAGGCCGTAGTGGAAACCTCGGCCGGACTCCCTGCGGATGGAACCTGAATAGGCGATAAACCTGGACTAGGGACTTGTGTGGTTAGTCAGGTCGTGGCCGACACCCTCGCCAGGATTCCGCTTGAAGGTTGCCGAGATACATGATGTGTACATGGCGGTAAGTGGCGAGAGCGTGTGTGAAGAAGTACAACCCCGCAGGGTTCTAAATGATCTATTCGAATAGTCGCGTCCGCGGTAATGGACTTCTGGGTTGCCTATATAGTTCATAGACAAGTGAAAGTGGATACTCTAAAATGCGCAAGATAAGCGTGAGTGATATGGATGGCCTTCTTGTAGGGTGACGGGAGCGGATCCATAGTGGTGTATTGATTTGGTGAATATGTGGACTCGTGTGCGCCACCTCAAAAGAGTTACCAGCAGTCATAGTACATGATAGCCACTGAGTCAAAGCTGGCTTGCTGCAGTTCAACTCCACCACCCCTTTGTTGATACTGATGCATATGTAGATAGTTCTGATGTATGTCTTGCTGGGTACATTTGTACTCACGTTTGCTTAATTTATGTTTTTGTAGAGAGACTTCAGTCTCACTAGTAGTTCCGCGTGGACTTCGACGTTTAGCTTGTTACCTCATCTACGATCTTGTGCCCTCGGCAGGGTCTTGTAGATAGTCAGGCTTCTCAGCCTTTTTCATTTGTAGTTGTCTCTACTCGGACAAGTTAAGCATCTGCATTTGCTTATTGCTTGTATGACTTGAATGCTGGGTCATCAGACCCATGTTTATAATATCTGGCTCCTCGGAGCCTAATGAAAAAAATACTTTAAGTCGTAGAGTTTTGTTGTGATGCCATGTTGTATTTGCACATATCGAGCATATTGTGTGTATGTTATTGAAATGCTTGGTATGTGTGGGATCCGACAACCTAGTTGTTTATTCTTGGTAGCCTCTCTTACCGGGAAATGTCTCCTAGTGCTTCCACTGAGCCATGGTAGCTTGCTACTGCTCCGGAACACTTAGGCTGGCCAGCATGTGTCCTTCTTCGTTCCTGTGTCTGTCCCTTTGGGGAAATGTCACGCGTTGCTCCTTTAAGTCCTTGTAGCTTGCCACGACTTGGCTTCATACGTTGATGACCGACACGTTCGTTGCTGGGTCATGTATGCCTGTCCCTGTAAGTTAGTACCACCTTGGGTTTATGACTAGTCATGTCGGCCCAGGTTCTTTGTCATATGGATGCTAGCGACACTATCATATACGTGACCCAAAAGGCGCAAACGGTCCTGGGCCAGTTAAGGTGGCACCCGTGGGGATACCGTGCGTGAGGCCGCAAAGTGATATGATGTGTTACATGCTAGATTGGTGTGATTTAGGATCGGGGTCCTGACAGCTTTGGTATCAGAGCCTGACTGGGTGTAGGATTACCAAGCCAAACTGGTCGAAGTTGAGTCTAGAAATGATTTAGTTATATAAGGGAATTGATTGTGGATGGGAACGTAAGGCTCTTTTTACTCCTTTACCTTATGCCCTTCTGATCCAAGTCATCCTATCTTTCCTACGGGGTTAAGGAACTAGGCTTTCTCTTCTTTCTATCAGGATCACGTGTTACTAATCCATAGACTTATAGGATTAATGGATTCAAGTCTCAGTTCAATTTCTACTACTTCTGTATATTCATAGCTGGCCTCAGAACCTTGATATTGTGATGTTGAGTGGTCATGCCACTATTTTGCAGGATGTCTCAAATCTTTTTGAGCATTTACAGTAGTTATGCTGTCAAAGTCATCCCAGGTTTCTAAATAGTCTGATGCATTTGTAAATCCCTTCTTCCCGTTTCTGATATTCCATTGGGCCAGATTAACCACACTAACCAGTGTGTTGAGGTACTTCATTTCCTCGGTATATATGTTGGAGCTATTATTATGACCCTAGGTGTCTTAGAGAATCATCTAGTAATCTAGCCATGTCTTTTGTTCCAAGTGTGATGATTCTGGCCGTCATTCTCGAAAGCATCCCGTGATGGCATTCAGTTAGTAGGCATTCTATTCTTGGGTTTTTGAACCTGAGATTCACTCTACTCATTCATGTTGATAGTGCTTGCTAGTTCCTTTAGGATATTAGTAACCTTTGTGATAGCCTCGAGGTCTATGGTATATCGTTCTTCCAATACCATGAACCGATATGGCAGAAGTTCCTCGTTGAACCGAGAGATCACAACAAGAGTGCTCTTGATGAGTTCTCCATTCAAAAATTGTGAATCTGCCAGTCGCTCCTCTTCTTCATGGGTTATCCGGAACAAATATGTTGAACTCGTTCGACATTCTAATCTATGCATCCATAACTCAGAAAATTGTATGTTCCTTTGAGTTGTCCCTCTTTAGTTGTTTTCTGACCTTCGTCTATCAGTTGGTAGTCGGGAGTAGTTGTGCATCCGTGTTCATCGACGCCTTTTACTCTTGTGGTCCGTCAAGTCATTCTATTACAGAATGACTAGGAGAAACAAACTTCGGTACCTCATCCATATCCAGGATTGGGTCAAAGTAGTTGTGCTCCGCAGATCAAAATGCCAATCCAGCTTCTGATCTGTTCTACCCTAGAGTATTACCCCCTTTATGTCAGGATTGTCATGAGAATTGCACCATCTCTTATGAATTATTGATGCAGTGATACTTCTCGCCATCGTTGTTCATTCCTCGGTCCCCGTGTTGTTGCAACCGGAATGCCGACAAATGAATTGCGATGTGTGAAGTCAATACTCCTAGCAACCCTGTTGCTTGGTAGTTAATGGACAATACTCTCATTCTTAGCATGCTGGTTATTGAGACATCCTCCTAAGATTGATCGTGCTACTAGTCCATACTTCCTGGTGCACTCTTCGATCGATGGGTTAGGATTTTGTCAAACCCTTGCTCTTTTTGATCATATCGTCCTGCCTGAAGAGCAAGATTGTTCTCGAGCTTAGTAACATATCGGTGGATCGTGATTTTCTGATTGTCTTCTAGGAAGTATCACCAGGTTGTCCCTTGACTGTTATGTTTTGCTCGTGATCAGGTTGGTTCTCTTATAAACCACCCCTTCTCCAAGAATCTGTGTTGGATATCCCTAAGCTAGTTGGTTAAGCTAAACAACAACTTGGAGAGTTGGAAGATAAAGCCTTGCCTTACTTAGTTCATCCTAGAGGGATATCTTTTGAGTGTGTGTGTTGAAGAAAGATGATATCTTCATCGATTGGTCCTCATGATCAGTTATTGGATCTATTATCTTCTCCAAACTTTGATTTGAGTGTGGGCTATATCCTCAAATCAAATCAGAACCAACGATGTTTGTAATGTTGTCTTACTCGCGGTTGATTCCACGAGCATACACCATTACATCTTTTGGTCTGACCAATGCTATCACCTTGTTCACATAATTGTGGAATTCCATTTATATGGAACCCTGGATGAATTGTTGTTGAGCCCATCGACAACATCCCTATCATCTCCATGCTTTGTTGGACATTAAGATAGTTTTGGAAACTTTGTAAGCAATGCCTTCGTGTTCTGTTCATGAAGCTCATGCTTGGATGGAAGAAGTGTCTTCCTCGAATTCATGTGCATTCTATGCAAGTTGCCGCCGTGAATCCGAGAAAGATTGTTTTTGTTTCCTCTGGAATCATCCCAAATTAGTCGCGCATATGTGCGAAGTACTCTATGGTTTGATAGGTTGGCCGCCTCCATTCCATATGTGTTTCCTAGCACACAAAGCCACTGATTGATTTGTTCAAGGTGAAGAAGCTCCTTCTTAAGAGCTAACCCGGGCTTATAAAAGGACTTCGATATCCTCAATGATGGTTCCCTACCAGAACTCGGTAGTGTTTTGTTGTAAGACTACCATGTGGCCATGCTTGTCTGGGACAGCGTGTTCACATGTGTGTAGCAGAACCAGCTCATGTTTTGGAGCTTACTACCATAGTCCATTTCCTGGGAATCTCGCAATGTCATCTCGTCGGTTTGTGTTGCAAACTTTCTTTTCCAGACATGCTGTCTAAAATATCCCGTTCCCAACCAGATCTAAATCTCAGGCAGATATGATGGTTGGAACATTCCCAACATTTGCATTTTGTCCCCAGCTTGCACCGCCATTGTGCCAATTTCCCATGGGCTGCTCTCTCAATAATTGTTGTTCAGGATCATCTTCAAAAGTGGTCCTACCATGGGTCCCATCCATTTTCGATGATAAGCAAAAATCATCCATTGCGTTGTCTTCAACAAGGTAGTCCACATCATCCATTCTAGTCTGAGTATGTCATTTCTTCGAACTCTTTGAAACGATCAATTGTGTTTTTCCTTAGGCTGGTATAGAGAGTTTCAATGACCTCTGTATCAAAAGTAATTATTTTTGCCACTTAAGGGAATAATTCTACAAGTCACCTCCCCCGAGGTGTCCCGTTATGGAATCATGGCAATTATCTCATCGCTACTTTGACCCCATGCACCATCTTATTCCAGCGTGGAATTGTTGCCTACCAATTGAACCTTCGTCATCTGTTTCTTTTCCATCACCCCTGATGTGTGTTTTGTGTCTCATCTCAAGAGATGTTATTATGCCTCATTCTATGAGTTGATCGTGAGTTGCTTGATCTCCAAGAAGATCGATTCCTGTAGAGTTTCCTTTTGTCGCCATAGTGTTGGCATGAATGTCTCGAAAGCAAAGATGTCAAGATCAAGATGATGTAATGAATCAACATCTTCGAGGAGAGCAATTGGATCATGAAGATTGTGTTAGTTTGTGTCCCCTTTGTCTTCTTACCTCATGTCTTGAATCTCGGGACGAGATTCTTGTTTAGTGGGGGTGAGTTGTCACAGCCCTAGAATACTTGTCTGTAAATAATTATATTAGTTGCATTTGAGAGCATCATGCATCATGTCTAGATTCTGAAAGTTGAATTGAGGTTAGTTCAAACCCTCAGAAATAACTTCAGAAATAATCAACATTAAAATCTTTACAAAGAAGTCCAAGAAAATGCTCCTCTTAGTCTCTGAAAATATTGGCAAGAGGTAAAACTCAAAACAATATTTTTGGAGTCTCAGAGATATTTATTTTGGGCCTTTGAAGTAAATCAATAACTATTTGCATTGGATATATATTTGTTAATTAATTAATATATGTCCAATAATTCTGATCTTTGGTGAAGGGCTTTGGAATAATCCAACTAATCCCTACAAGAATTATCAGAAGCAACAAAAATGATTTAGTGTCTAAAACTAAATCAAAACAAAATACAGAAAATGCAAAACAGAAGAAAGAGAGAGAGAGAGAGAGAGAGAGAGAGAGAGAGAGAGAGAACTACCTCGCCATACCTGTGTAGCCCACTTGACCCAGCCGAAGCAGCCCAGCCCATTGGCCCAAGTGCCAGTAGTCCCTGACCTTGAGCCAGTCGGACGAGAGGCGCGTGCTTGGCGCGCGCGACCACGCGCCGAGCCACCTCCCGCCTCCCTGCCTCCTCCTGCGGCTCCATGGAGACGCCACGCACCTCCCTGCCTCTCTCTCCCCTCCGTGCTCACTTTCCCCTCCCCTGGCTCTCTCCCCTGAGCTCACCTGAGCGCTGCCGTCGACGCTGGTCGCCACCACCGCGGCCACCATCCACCACTCGTCTCGCCGATGCATCCATAAGAACCGCCGCGTATTCCTCTTCGTCTCCACCGATCTGCGCAAGGCTGGGCCCACCGCAGCGACGTGTCTGCCTCGTCTTCAACCTCAGGCACCCGAGCTCGCCTCCAGTCGATTCGGCGCCGCCAGGACCTCCCCGAGCTCGCTGACCACCTGTTCGATATATTCGTGAGCTCCTGCTCCCAACCCCTCTCTCCCCTCTGTCGATTTCCTCCTCTAGCCCCACTAGCCACCCCGGCCGAAGCTGGACGCCATTGCGCTTCATCACCGCAGTGGATAGAGCCCATCACCGACGCGTCTGAGAGCGTCGCCGTGCTCAGCACAGCTCCAAGAGCCTAGAACACCCACCCTCTGCTCCTGCCATGCCCTGAAACGCCGAACTCGAGCACGCCCGAGCTCCGGCCACCGCCTGGCTCGATGCTGGCATCATTTCCGGCCACCCCAGCACACCCCTCCCGCACCATTCGACGCGCGAGATCATCAGCAGCACGTAGATGGCCTCGGCTGCCCTTTTGGTCGCCGGAACGCGAAGCCCGCAGCTCTCCGCCATGTTTGGCCTCACTGGCGGCGAACTGCCGGTGGGTTTGACCCACTTTGACTACGGCTGGACCCCACCTGAGTCCAAGACATGTGGGGCGGGCCCCTGACCGAAATTAGTTTAGGTTTTAATTAGTGCTAATTACTCACTTAACTGAATGAGACACTGACATGTTGGACCGACCCTGATTAGGTTAACTTTAGGATTAAAAATAACAATAATCCAGTGTTTAACAAGGTGAGTCACTGACCATTGGGCCCCACTGGTCAGGTTTGACCAGGGCAGCTCAGTTGACGCGCTGATGCAGGGATGACCTCATGCTGGCGTCATAATTCTTTTTTGGGTATTTCTTATTTCAGAAATGATTAGGAAATTCCAAAAAAAAAATTAAACTTAAAAAATTCACAGAAATTCAACCGTAGCTCAAATTGAAATAATTTATATATGAAAAATTATCAAAAAAATCCAAAGAATCTGTTTATGGCATTTTCATGCATGTTTGAAAAATTTATACCTGCTGATGAGGCCAAACCAATTAAATGGCATATGAATAATCACATATGGAGTTTGAATTTGAATCTTGTATTCAAACCAACTTCATTTAAATTGTTGCTAGTTGCATTAGCTCAAACCACAGAATATTGCCATGTCATGATCATGCATCATATTGTTGCATTGCATTGATTGTGTTCTTTCTCTGTTTGCCGATATTTGTCCCCTCTCAGTGGACGTAGTTTTGACGATGAGTTCGATGAAGAACTATACTATCTTCAGAAGTGCCAGGCATGCAAAACCCCCTTGTTCATTCTGATACGTCTCCAACGTATCTATAATTTTTGATTGTTCCATGCTATTAGATTATCTGTTTTGGATGTTTATGGGCTTTATTAAACACTTTTATATAATTTTTGGGACTAACCTATTAACCCAGAGCCCAGTGCCAGTTTCTGTTTTTCCCTTGTTTCAGTGTTTCACAGAAAAGCAATATCAAACGGAGTCCAAACAGAATGAAACCTTCGGGAGAGTTATGTTTGGAACGAAAGCAATCCAGAAGACTTGGAGTGTACGTAAGGGAAGCAACGAGGAAGGCACGAGGCAGGGGGCGCGCCCACCCCCCTGGGCACGCCCTCCACCCTCGTGGGCCCCTCGTGGCTCCCCTTACCGACTTCTTTCGCCTATATATGTCCATACACCCTAAACATCATCGGGAAACAGAATAGATCGGGAGTTCCGCCACCGCAAGCCTCTGTAGCCACCAAAAACAAATCGGGACCCTGTTCCGGCACCCCGTCGGAGGGGGGATCCCTCACCGGTGGCCATCTTCATCATCCCGGCGCTCTCCATGACAAGGAGGGAGTAGTTCACCCTCGGGGCTGAGGGTATGTACCAGTAGCTATGTGTTTGATCTCTCTCTCTCTCGTGTTCTTGATTTGGCACGATCTTGATGTACCGCGAGCTTTGCTATTATAGTTGGATCATATGATGTTTCTCCCCCCTCTACTCTCTTGTAATGGATTGAGTTTTCCCTTTGAAGTTATCTTATCGGATTGAGTCTTTAAGGACTTGAGAACACTTGATGTATGTCTTGCCGTGCTTATCTGTGGTGACAATGGGATATCACGTGATCTACTTGATGTATGTTTTGGTGATCAACTTGCGGGTTCCATTTGTGAACTTCGGAAAGGGGTTGGCACATGTTTTCGTCTTGACTCTCTAGTAGAAACTTTGGGGCACTCTTTGATGTTCTTTGTGTTGGTTGAATAGATGAATCTGAGATTGTGTGACGCATATCGTGTAATGATACCCACGGATACTTGAGGTGACATTGGAGTATCTAGGTGACATTAGGGTTTTGGTTGATTTGTGTCTTAAGGTGTTATTCTAGTACGAACTCTATGATAGATCGAACGGAAAGAATAGCTTCGTGTTATTTTACTACGGACTCTTGAATAGATAGATCAGAAAGGATAACTTTGAGGTGGTTTCATACCCTACCATAATCTCTTCATTTGTTCTCCCCTATTGGTGACTTTTGAGTGACTCTTTGTTGCATGTTGAGGGATAGTTATATGATCCAATTATGTTATTATTGTTGAGAGAACTTGCACTAGTGAAAGTATGAACCCTAGGCCTTGTTTCAACGCATTGCAATACCGTTTACGCTCACTTTTATCACTTGCTACCTTGCTGTTTTTATATTTTCAGATTACAAAAACCTATATCTACCATCCATATTGCGCTTGTATCACCATCTCTTCACCGAACTAGTGCACCTATGCAATTTACCATTGTATTGGGTGTGTTGGGGACACAAGAGACTCTTTGTTATTTGGTTACAAGGTTGCTTGAGAGAGACCATCTTCATCCTACGCCTCCCACGGATTGATAAACCTTAGGTCATCCACTTGAGGGAAATTTGCTACTGTCCTACAAACCTCTGCACTTGGAGGCCCAACAACGTCTACAAGAAGAAGGTTGCGTAGTAGACATCAAGCTCTTTTCTGGCGCCGTTGCCGGGGAGGTGAGTGCTGGAAGGTATATCTTTAGATCTTGCAATCGAATATTTTAGTTTCTTGTTTTATCACTAGTTAGTTTATAAAAGAAAACTAAAAAATGGAATTGAGTTTGCCTCATACGCTTCATCTTTTTAATATCTTTCGTGAGTATGATGGGAAGGAAAATTGTGCCAAAGTGTTAGAAGAAGAATCCATTAAAACGTTTGGCACTAAATCTTTGAATGATGAGCATGATTGCAATGTTGTTAGTATGAACTCCTTGAATATACATAGTACTAATGATGAAAATGTCTCCTATAAACATGTCAATTTTTGTGGAGTGCATTGGGTTTGCAAGTACACACCAAATAGGGAAGATAGATATTGCAAGAGGCATAAGCATTTAGAAACTAAATGGTTGCAAGAAAGGCTAAATGTCAGTGCTGAAAATTAAAAATTTCTTAGCCATACTTGTGAACTTTGCAATGAACATGGTCATTTAAATATCAAATGCAAATTGTTTCATGATCGAATCGTGTCCAAAAATTGTGATGACTTGATTTCCCTTGCACATCATAATGAACTTAGTCTGCTTTTGGGTTATGAAGAATTGAAACGTCAAACTAAGTTTATTCCAGAATATAACCTTGAGAAATTCCTCGATATTGATCTTGAAGAAATTTATATGTATTGTGCGGTAAATTGCATTGAAAATCCTTATATTGCCAATTACATAAAGAAAAGAAAACAAATAGAAGATGAAGAGAATACTAATGAAAGGGAAGAGACTTCCCAATATCCTCCTATTATTTCTTATGATGAATCAGGTAACGAGGAGGAGCCTTCTATTCAACCAATCTCATCAATAAGGAGCTCCAAAATGAGGATTCAACCCACACATGATGTGAAGAAGAAAAGGAGAAGACGGAGAAGCAAAGGTAAAAAGGTATCCCTCCCAAATGATGTTGCTCCTGCTACTCATTGTGAGGATGATAATTGCTATACTATTGGTGCTATCCATACTATTAATGATGAGAATGATTATGCTTATGATATGAAAAGGCCCAAGCTTGGGGAAGCTATGTTTGATGAGGATGACATATTTGAGAATATATTTGCTGAAATTAATGTTTGTCCCAAGCTTGGGGATGCTACGTTTAATGAAGATGATATTTTTAGTCTCCCAAGTTTTGATATGCAAATTTATAATGATGATAGCATGCCTCCTACTTATGATGATTATATTGATGAGAGTGGGTTTGGAAGAGTGTCAACTTTAGGAAGTAATGATCCCACTATTTTGGAGGATGTTGAATCTTATTATGATAATTATGAAAGTGGATTTGGAGAGGTCATTACTTTATTTAGTAATGATTCCACTATCTTGGAAGAGGTTTCAATTGATTATGAGGAGAACAAAGTTGCTACTTATGATGATTATTGTGATGAACTTATGCTATAAAAAGTAGTGATGATTATATTTATAAAACTTGTCATGATTATGATTACCCTTTTTCTGAACATTACGCTTTTAATATGGAAACAATTTATAGTATTCGAGTTTCTTATGATACTCCCACTATTCCGAATGAGAAGAATTTTGCTTATATGGAGAGTAGTAAATTTTCTATGCTTGTAGATCATGAAAATAATGCTTTAGGTGCTGGTTATATTGTTGAATTCATTCATGATGCTACTGAAAATTATTATGAGGGAGGAATATACGCTTGTAGGAATTGCAATAATACCAAGTTTCCTCTCTATGTGCTTAAAGTTTTGAAGTTATGCTTGTTTTGCCTTCCTATGCTAGTTGATTATTGTTCCCATAAGTTATTTGCTCACAAAATCCCTATGCATAGGAAGTGTGTTAGACTTAAATGTGCTAGTCATATTCTTCATGATGCTCTCTTTATGTTTCAATTCTCTTTTATGCGAGCATCATTGAAATCATCATGCCTAGCTAGTGGCATTAAACGATAGCGCTTGTTGGGAGGCAACCCAATTTTTATTTTAGTTTCTTGCTTTTTGGTTCTGTTTAGGAATAAATATTTGATCTAGCCTCTGGTTAGATTTGTTTTTATGTTTTAATTAGTGTTTGTGCCAAGTTAAACCTATAGGATCTTCTTGGATGATAGTTATTTGATCTTGCTGAAAATTCCAGAAACTTTCTGTTCATGAAAACAATTGTTAAAAATCACCAGAACGTGATAAATACTGATTCCAATTGCAGCAGATCACTAAACAAATTGTCTAGGTCGTCCTATTTTGGTAGATTTTTCTGAGTTCCAGAAGTTTGTGTTAGTTACAGATTACTACAGACTGTTCTATTTTTTACAGATTCTGTTTTTCGTGTGTTGTTTGCTTATTTTGATGACTCTATGGCTAGTAAAATAGTTTATAAACCATAGATAATTTGGAATACAGTAGTTTTAACACCAATATAAATAAAGAATGAGTTCATTATAGTACCTTGAAGTGGTGTTTTGTTTTCTTTCGCTAACGGAGCTTACGAGTTTTCTGTTAAGTTTTGTGTTGTGAAGTTTTCAAGTTTTGGGTAAAGATTCGATGGACTATGGAATAAGGAGTGGCAAGAGCCTAAGCTTGGGGATGCTGAAGGCACCCCAAGGTAATATTCAAAGACAACCAAGAGCCTAAGCTTGGGGATGCCCCGGATGGCATCCCCTCTTTCGTCTTCGTTCATCGGTAACTTTACTTGGAGCTATATTTTTATTCACCACATGATATGTGTTTTGCTTGGAGTGTCATTTTGTTTTATTTTGTTTTGCTTGATGTTTGGATACAATATCAAGATCTGAAATTCTTAAATGTTAGAGAGTCTTCACATAGTTACATAATTATTCAACTACTCATTGATCTTCACTTATATCTTTCGGAGTAGTTTGTTGTTTGCTCTAGTGCTTCACTTATATCTTTTAGAGCACGGCGGTGGATTTATTTTTAAGAAATATATGAACTCTCATGCTTCACTTATATTATTTTGAGATTCTTTAGAACAGCATGGTAATTTGCTTTGGTTATGAATTTAGTCCTAATATGATGGGCATCCAAGAGGGATATAATAAAAACTTTCATATAAAGTGCATTGAATACTATGAGAAGTTTGATTCTTTATGATTGTTTTGAGATATGAAGATGGTGATATTAGAGTCATGCTAGTTGAGTAGTTGTGAATTTGAGAAATACTTGTTCTAAAGTTTGTGATTCCCGTAGCATGCATGTATGGTGAACCGTTATGTGATGAAGTCGGAGCATGATTTATTTATTGATTGTCTTCATTATGAGTGGCGGTCGGGGACGAGCAATGGTCTTTTCCTACCAATTTATCCCCCTAGGAGCATGCGCGTAGTACTTTGTTTTGATAACTAATAGATTTTTGCAATAAGTATGTGAGTTCTTTATGACTAATGTTGAGTCCATGGATTATACGCACTCTCACCCTTCCACCATTGCTAGCCTCTCTAATACCGCGCAACTTTCGCTGGTATCATACACCCACCATATACCTTCCTCAAAACAGCCACCATACCTACCTATTATGGCATTTCCATAGCCATTCCGAGATATATTGCCATGCAACTTTCCACTGTTCCGTTTATTATGACACACTCCATCATTGTCATATTGCTTTGCATGCTCATGTAGTTGACATCGTATTTGTGGCAAAGCCACCGTTCATAATTCTTTCATACATGTCACTCATGAGTCATTGCACATCCCGGTATACCACCGGAGGCATTCATATAGAGTCATATCTTGTTCTAAGTATTGAGTTGTAATTCTTGAGTTGTAAGTAAATAAAAGTGTGATGATCATCATTATTAGAGGATTGTCCCAGTGAGGAAAGGATGATGGAGACTATGATTCCCCCACAAGTCGGGATGAGACTCCGGACAAAAAAAGAAAAAAAAAAGAGGCCATAAAAAAAGAGAGAAAAGGCCCAAATAAATAATAAAAAATGAGAGAAAAAGAGAGAAGGGACAATGCTACTATCCTTTTACCACACTTGTGCTTCAACGTAGCACCATGATCGTCATGATAGAGAGTCTCCTATGTTGTCACTTTCATATACTAGTGGGGATTTTTCATTATAGAACTTGGATTGTATATTCCAATGATGGGCTTCCTCAAAATGCCCTAGGTCTTCGTGAGCAAGCGAGTTAGATGCACACCCACTTAGTTTCTTTTGTTGAGCTTTCATACACTTATAGCTCTAGTGCATCCGTTGCATGGAAATCCCTACTCACTCACATTGATATCTATTGATGGGCATCTCCATAGCCCGTTGATACGCGTAGTTGATGTGAGACTATCTTCTCCTTTTTGTCTTCTCCACAACCACCGTTCTATTCCACCTATAGTGCTTGTCCACGGCTCACGCTCATGTATTGCGTGAAGATTGAAAAAGTTTGAGAACATCAAAAGTATGAAACAATTGCTTGGATTGTCATCGGGGTTGTGCATGATTTAAATATTTTGTGTGATGAAGATAGATCATAGCCAGACTATATGATTTTGTAGGGATAGCTTGCTTTGGCCATGTTATTTTGAGAAGACATGATTGCTTTGTTAGTATGCTTGAAGTATTATTGTTTTCATGTCAATATTAAACTTTTGTTTTGAATCTTATGGATCTGAATATTCTTGTCACAGTAAAGAAGATTACATTGATAATTATGTTAGGTAGCATTCCACATCAAAAATTCTGTTTTTATCATTTACCTACTCGAGGACGAGCAGGAATTAAGCTTGGGGATGCTGATACGTCTCCAACGTATCTATAATTTTCTATTGTTCCATGCTATTATATTATCTGTTTTGGATGTTCATGGGCTTTATTAAACACTTTTATATAATTTTTGGGACTAACCTATTAACGCAGAGCCTAGTGCCAGTTTCTGTTTTTTCCCTTGTTTCAGTGTTTCGCAGTAAAGGAATATCAAACGGAGTCCAAACGGAATGAAACCTTCGGGAGAGTTATTTTTGGAAAGAAAGCAATCCAGAAGACTTGGAGTGTACGTAAGGGAAGCAACGAGGAAGGCACGAGGCAGGGGGCGCGCCCACCCCCCTGGGCGCGCCCTCCACCCTCGTGGGCCCCTCGTGGCTCCCCTTACCGACTTCTTTCGCCTATATATATCCATATACCCTAAAAACATCGGGGAACAAAATAGATCGGGAGTTCCGCCGCCGCAAGTCTCTGTAGCCACCAAAAACCAATCGGGACCCTGTTCCGGCACCCTGCCGGAGGGGGGATCCCTCACCGGTGGCCATCTTCATCATCCCGGCGCTCTCCATGACGAGGAGGGAGTAGTTCACCCTCGGGGCTGAGGGTATGTACCAGTAGCTATGTGTTTGATCTCTCTCTCTCGTGTTCTTGATTTGGCACGATCTTGATGTACCGCGAGCTTTGCTATTATAGTTGGATCATATGATGTTTCTCCCCCCTCTACTCTCTTGTAATGGATTGATTTATCCCTTTGAAGTTATCTTATCGGATTGAGTCTTTAAGGATTTGAGAACACTTGATGTATGTCTTGCCGTGCTTATTTGTGGTGACAATGGGATATCACGTAATCTACTTGATGTATGTTTTGGTGATCAACTTGCGGGTTCCGTTTGTGAACTTATGCATAGGGGTTGGCACATGTTTTCGTCTTGACTCTCCGATAGAAACTTTGGGGCACTCTTTGAAGTTCTTTGTGTTGGTTGAATAGATGAATCTGAGATTGTGTGATGCATATCGTGTAATCATACCCACGGATACTTGAGGTGACATTGGAGTATCTAGGTGACATAATGGTTTTGGTTGATTTGTGTCTTAAGGTGTTATTCTAGTACGAACTCTATGATAGATCGAACGGAAAGAATAGCTTCGTGTTATTTTACTACAGACTCTTGGATAGATAGATCAGAAAGGATAACTTTGAGGTGGTTTCGTACCCTACCATAATCTCTTCGTTTGTTCTCACTATTGGTGACTTTGGAGTGACTCTTTGTTGCATGTTGAGGGATAGTTATATGATCCAATTATGTTATTATTGTTGAGAGAACTTGCACTAGTGAAAGTATGAACCCTAGGCCTTGTTTCAACGCATTGCAATATCGTTTACGCTCACTTTTATCACTTGCTACCTTGCTGTTTTTATATTTTCAGATTACAAAAACCTATATCTACCATCCATATTGCACTTGTATCACTATCTCTTCGCCGAACTAGTGCACCCATACAATTTACCATTGTATTGGGTGTGTTGGGGACACAAGAGACTCTTTGTTATTTGGTTGCAGGGTTGCTTGAGAGAGACCATCTTCATCCTACGCCTCCCACGGATTGATAAACCTTAGGTCATCCACTTGAGGGAAATTTGCTACTGTCCTACAAACCTCTGCACTTGGAGGCCCAACAACGTCTCCAAGAAGAAGGTTGCGTAGTAGACATCACATTCCGATACAATCGCACTCTCTCGCTCTTGCTCTCTTTTACTGCATTAGGACAACAATGCGTCAACTGTTACATGCTGCAGTAGTTGAACCCCTTTCCTTTGCATGACCTATCATTGCCACAATAAATAGATGAAACCCACTAGCATGAGTAGGAGTTGTTTGAGCCCTGATGTGCCTACTCATTCATGCTTGTTGTCATGCCTGCTACTGCTTAGACTTGAGTCAGGTCTGATTCATCGGGGATGAATTGGAATGTGGTGAACATGTCTTACTATTGAGAGCTAAGTGTGTGAACATGTTTTGGTAAAGGTAGCGGTGAGAGGCCATGTAGGAGTACATGGTGGGTTGTCTCATTGAAACCGTCCTCAGGAACTGAGTTCTGTGTTTGTGATCCATGAACAGCTACTACCACACGTTGGGCCCTGAAATATGACCCCGCTCGACTTATTAACCGCCCCTGTCCTCTGTCCAGGAGTTGCAAGTAGTTTCTGGTGTTTATAGTATGTTGGAGGCCGTGCGCAGCACTGACCCGGGGGGTGGGCTGTGATGCAGTAGGCAAGTGGCACGGTGTACCGGACGCCCGTTTGGTGCCTCGGGAACCCTGCACACATTGTTTGAGGCCGTAGTGGAAACCTCGGCCGGACTCCCTGCGGATGGAACCTGAATAGACGATAAACATGGACTAGGGACTTGTGTGGTTAGTCGGGTCATGGACGACACCCTCGCCAGGCTTCCGCTTGAAGGTTGCCGAGATACATGACATGTACATCGCGGTAAGTGGCAAGAGCGTGTGTGAAGAAGTACACCCCTGCAGGGTTATAAATGATCTATTCGAATAGCCGCGTTGACGGTAATGGACTTCTGGGTTGCCTATAGAGTTCATAGACAAGTGAAAGTGGATACTCTAAAATGCGCAATATAAGCGTGAGTGCTATGGTTGGCCTTCTCATAGGGTGACGGGAGCGGATCCATAGTGGTGTATTGATTTGGTGAATATGTGGACTCGTGTGTGCCACCTCAAAAGAGTTACCAGCAGTCGGAGTACAGGATAGCCACTGAGTCAAAGCTGGGTTGCTGCAGTTAAACTCCACCACCCCTTTGTTGATACTGATGCATATGTAGATAGTTCTGATGTAAGTCTTGCTGGGTACATTTGTACTCACGTTTGCTTAATTTATAATTTTCTAGAGAGACTTCAGTCTCACTAGTAATTCCGCGTGGACTTCGACGTTTAGCTTGTTACCTCAGCTATGATCTTGTGCCCTCGGTAGGATCTTGTAGATAGTGAGGCTTCTCAGCCTTTTTCATTTGTAGTTGTTTGTACTCGGACAAGTTAAGCTTCCGCATGTGCTTATTGCTTGTATGACTTGAATGGTGGGTCATCAGACCTATGTTTGTAATATCTGGCTCCTCGGAGCCTAATGAATAAATACTTTGAGTCATAGAGTTGCGTTGTGATGCCATGTTGTATTTGCACATATCGAGCATATTGTGTGTATGTTATTGAAATGCTTGGTATGTGTGGGATCCGACAACCTAGTTGTTTATTCTTGGTAGCCTCTCTTACCGGGAAATGTCTCATAGTGCTTCCACTGAGCCATGGTAGCTTGCTACTGCTCCGGAACACTTAGGTTGGCCGGCATGTGTCCTTCATCGTTCCTGTGTCTGTCCCTTCGAGAAAATGTCACGTGTTGCTCCTTTAAGTCCTTGTAGCTTGCCATGACTTGGGTTCATACGTTGATGACCGACACGTTCGTTGTTGGGTTATGTATGCTTGTCCCTGTAAGTTAGTGCCACCTTGGGTTTACGACTAGTCATGTCGGCCCGGGTTCTCTGTCACATGGATGCTAGCGACACTATCATATACGTGAGCCAGAAGGCGCAAACGGTCCCGGGCCAGGTAAGGTGGCACCTGTGGGGATACCGTGCGTGAGGCCGCAAAGTGATATGATGTGTTACATGGTAGATCGGTGTGATTTAGGATCGGGGTCCCGACAAAAAGCGTCAAGAAGCAGCAGCATAATCAGGACCAAAATAAGGCAGAGCACTTACTGGTCCACGGCGGCGTAGTCCCTCGGCCTCTTCTGAAGCACGAAGCCCGAAGGCTTCGCGGCCTCGGGCGCCAGCGTGCGAGTTCCAAGAGTGGATGAGGGTGCGGCAGATGGCCCTGCGGCAGCACCAGTCGGTGTCAGAATAGGGGCGCCACCTCGGGAGATCAGCGTCGACCTGCTCTTCGTCGGGACCCCAGCCAGCGGCTTCTTCGGGGGAGTGGCCTTGGACCTCGTGGTGACCTCGGCGGGGGGCAAGGACTCCCTCACTAGATGATCGTCAGCATCGTCATCGTCGGGGAAGGCGCGGAGGAGATCGGTCATGCGCGGTGGGGAAGTCTCCCCCGCCCCCTCCCGGGTCGCCTCCGAGTCCGGATCCTCCTCCTCGCCAGAGTCATCGGAGGACAACACCATCGGGGCCTCGGCGGACACCGGTGGCACAAGCCCGTGCTCGTTGAAGACGGGCATGGTGGCAGCGATCACTGCCCCGTCAGGGCGGCTTTATAGCGGAAGATGAGTGTCCGGCGGGTACCCCTGATCCTCCCCAAGCAAGAGGCGGAGAGCCACGCCCAACTCCTCATCGGACAAGGGGTCCGAGCGCAAGCGGAGGTCGCCCCCCTCGTCCTCAAGCTTTCACATGGGGCGCGAAAGTGCCTGGAGCGGGGCCAGGCGCTGCGCTAGGAACTCCTTGACTATCATGGCCCCCGTCAGCTTCTCTGCCTTCGGGTCGTCGGGCTTCAGGTCGGCAGCCATCTTCTCCAGCACATGCTTCGCCCGAGGGTCGGCAAGCTTTGTGCTGAACCAACCCTCGTGAGGTGAAGGCATCCCCGTTGGTAGCGTCGGCTGAGGATAGGATCACTTGGAATCCATGAGGACCCACTTGTTCCTTAAGCCCTCGGCCTACTTCCCGGCCCTCGAGATCGCATTGGACCCGTTGGCCGCGACAAAGTTGGCGCATCCCGAGCACTGCTCCTCCTTGTTCCGGAGGTAGAAGAAGTGGCGCAGCTGCGCCACGGACGTCATCACCCCCACGAACGCCTCGCGGTAGAAGGCAAAGATTGACAGGAGGAGAACGGAGTTGGGATGAAGATGGAGGGCATGGAGATTGTAGTGGCTGAGCACGGCATAGAAGAAATCGGAAAAAGGAGGGACCAACGCCGCAAAAACACTATTCAAGAAGAAGGGATGAAAGGTACTGCCCAGAGCCTCAGGCTTGGCGGAGCCAGCCCGAAGCGCTGCCTCTCTTCCCTCGTCGTCCTCGCCCGCCGCCATTCGGCACGCAGCGGCGAGCTTCTCCTCCGAGACCGCAGGTGCACTCAAGGCCGGCTCGTACCAGGCGGGTGAGCGCGAGGCCTTAGCCTTGTCAGGCGCCATCGGATGCGAGCTCGGAGGGGATTTCCGGCGGATCTGGAGTCTTTTTGGGTGAGAAGAGGAAGGGATCTGGAGCAAGGCAAAGGAAGGTAATGAAAACTCTGTTGCTTGCGCCAGTCCTTTTGTTAGCCGAGGACGGTTGCCGAGGCAGCATGGGGAAGCGGAGGCGCCCATGTCCCACTCACCAAGCATCGACCGAGGCCACACGCGGTTGGGGCACGCGGCGCTCCACACTTGCCCTTTGGCTTCACCTCGAAGCCAAGTCCAAGCGCGCCTTGGGCCCAGGGGCTACTTTCGGCATCCTGGGATCGGGGGTGCCCAGACTTGCCTGCCTGCGGCCCACGGTGTGGCTCCACCAACGGCCCGGTACGGCCCAGCTTCGGCAGCAACAACTCAAGACCCTCGCGAGGCACTGTGCCTCGCGAGGCGGGCGACACCAAGACCTCCCTGGGGGCGGCCACGCTAGGATGGCTCCCGAGGAGCGGAGATATGTATGCAAGGGGGACCTTGCGAGGTTCACATGATGTGAGCCATGACGACCAAGGCCAGGCGGGCGCCAGCGGGCGCAGTGTACCAGTTTCCTCTTTGGTGCTAAAGAGGCAGGCGCGGGCGAGGAGTCCCGAGGCATCAGGCGAAGGTTTCCACGTCGGTGCAACAAGACCAAGACCAGCAGGACGGCGGGACAAAGGTCACCACGGAGCCCACAACAACGTCACCACCAAAGACTTTGGCAGGCGAAGACCACCTTTTGTCAGGATAGCTTGTACTAGTTGTCTCCCTTCAAAATTGGCCGTTGTGGGATCCCTTCCCGCCTACATTTGGGAAGAGGACCGGGGCCTCTATAAATAGGACTAGCCACCACCATAGGAGGCAACTGATCTAATCTCATCTAGGGAGACAACTCATCTTGGATTGGGTCCATTCCACCAAGGCCATCTCTCCAGCTCATCGAGCCCAAGAACACCTCTCCTCCTGAGGCTGTTCATCCACTGTACTAGTTCATCCTTAGCCCTCGAGGCAATCCACCACCACCACACTGGAGGAGGGTATTACACCACAACGGTGGCCTGAACCAGTATAAACCTCTGTGTCTCGTGTTCTTTGGGTTCGTCGAGCTAGGCTGCGAGATCGTTGAGTGAGTGAACTAGGGAGAGAGAGTTCTTCGTGCGCACCCCAATGTTTGAACCTCATAAGGGTTTGCCGGAACCCCCAATCAGACAGAATCATCTTCAAAAGTGGTCCTACCATGGGTCCCATCCATTTCCGATGATAAGCAAAAATCACTCATTGCGTTGTCTTCAATAAGGTAGTCCACATCATCCATCCTAGTCCGAGTATGTCATTCTCTCGGACTCCTTCAAATGATCGACTGTGATTTGCCTTAGGCTGGTATAAAGAGTTCCAACGATCTTTGAATCAAAAATAATTCTTTATTCCACTTCAAAGAATAATTCTATGAGTCACCTCCCCAAGGTGCCCGTTATGGAATCATGGAAATTAACTCCTCGCTACTTTGAAACCCAAGCACCAAATTACTTAAGCGAGGAATTGTTGCCTACCAAATTGAACCCTTGTCATCTATCTCTTTCTATCTCTCCTGATGTGTGTTTTGTGTCTCAACTCGAGGAGTTCTTACGTCTCACTCCATGAGTTGATTTGAGTTGCTCGATCTTCAAGAAGATCGATTCCTGTAGAGTTTCTTTTTGTCGTCATCGTGTTGGATGAAGATCTCGAAAGCAAGGATGTCAAGATCAACATGATGCAAGGAATCAACGTCCTTATGAAGTGCAAGTTGGATCACAAAGACTGTGATAGATTGTCCCCTCTTCCTCTTACCTCACGTCTTGAATCTTGGCATGGATTCTCGTTTAGTGGGGGTGAGTTGTCACAACCCTCGAATTTGATTGTAGATAGTTGCATAGGCATCCATGCATCATGTTTAGTTCAAAGAAAACTTGAATTGGGGATGACCAAACCCTAGAACTAAATCAATTCAAATAGGTTCAACTTAAAATCATTTCAGTGAACCAAAAATGCCCTTCAGAAAAGTCCATCATTTTTGTATTGGTCCAAAACCTTTGCCAAAAATGGTGCACATATTTTTAGGTCACTCTGGATTTTTGAGTTAATCCATAAAGTATTTGAATTTGGGCATTTAATCCCTATAAATATTTTTAAATACTCAAATAATTCTGAAAACAGTTGAGGTCTATTGGAAATAATTCTAATAGTGCCCACAATTATTTTCGGGATTTCATATTAAGGTATAGTATTCTTACTAAATCTAAAACAAAGAAAGAAAATAGAAAACAGAAACAATTTAGAAAAACACAGAGATGGAGGGATGCTCACCTGGGCTTCACTTGTGCTGGCCCAGCTCACCTGTCCTGGTGCCAGTCATCCCTAACCTCTGCCATTAGGCAGAGGCGGGATAGTGCACGCGCGCGCGAGGCACCACGCCTCCTCCTACTTGCCGCTAGACACGTGGGCGAATGCCCTGGAGCCGTCCCGATCCAGCCGACACCCCACTCCCCCCTGCTCTCTCCCTCGCCTCTGCATCGTCGCAGCCGGACATTGTCGTTGCCGCCGCCCACTGTTGTCGCGTCCACTGCCACCCCCTCGCCTCTCTGACGTGCCTCCCTAGTCATCTCTGTCGGCTCACGCGACCGGAAGAGCCCCAACATGTCGTCCCCGACCTCTTCTTCCTCCTTCGGCTGCCGACATCGCCGGCGACTGCACCTCATCTCCAGCTCATCCCCGGGCTTGCTGAGCTGCGCTGCGATCCCGCTATGAGCCCCGCCGTCTTCCCCCTGCTCCATGAGCTCGATCTTGTCTCCTAGCCGCGCTAGCCATCGGATGTGAAACCTCACTACCACCGCCCATGTCGCCGTCGTCTTTTCAGCCACCGCACCTCGCGCCTGAGCGCGTCACCATGCTCAGCACGTCTCCAGGACCACGTAGCACCCCACCGCTTGACCTGACGTGCACCACAACGCTGGTTCCGAGCGCAACTAAACACCAACCACCGCCACGAGCTCGAGTCCAGCGAGCTCACTCCTCCCGCTCGCACCGTTCGACGTGGACGAGTCTCCTTGTTCCGTAGATGGTCTGGGCCTTCATTTGGTCGTCTTGAGATGAAACCCGAACGCCTCCGCCGTCTCTGGCTTCACCGGCGACGAGCCGTGGGTCAACTCCGGCGAGTTTGACCCGGGTTGACCACGTTTGACTCCCCCTGAGTCATTGACATGTGGGGCCAGCCCCTGGGTTAATTATGTTAACCACATAATTAACGCTAACAACAACAGTTAGTGAAGTAAGCCACTGATGTGTGGGTCCTAGTCGTAAGGTTTAACCTGGGCTGACGCTTTTGACTTGCTGACGCAAGCATGATGCAAGGCTGATGCAGTAAAGATTTTCTGGCTTTTTCAATATCCTAGAAAATCCAGAAAATAGTTTAAACTTTGGGAAATCATAGAAATTAAACCGTAACTCCAAATGAGATAATTTATATATGAAAAATTATCAGAAGAGTCTGTTTATGGAATTCTCATGCATGTTTGAACAACTTATACCTGTTGATCAGGTCAAATCAATTAAATGGCATTTTAAATGCTTCTTTTGGAGTTTGAATTTGAACCTTTGGTTCAAATGAACTTCAACTAACATGGTAGCATTTTGCATTAGCTCAAACACTAGCATATTGCCATGTCACATTCATGCATCATATTGTTGCATTGCATTGATTTAGTTTCCTCTTGTTTGCCGGTGTTTGCTCCCTCTCGGTAGACGTGGTTTCGACAATGAGTTCGATGAAACCGATAAAGAGCTTTACTATCTTCAGAAGTGCCAGGCAAGCAAACCCCCCTTGACCATCCCGTTACAATCCCACTCTCCCGCTCTTGCTCTCTTTTACTGCATTAGGACAACAACGATTCAACGGTTACATGTTGCGGTAGTTGAACCCTTTCCTCTGCATGACCTGTCTTTGCCACAGTAATTAGTAAAAACCCACTAGCATGAGTAGTAGTTGTTTGAGCCATGATGTGCCTACTCATTCACGCTTGCTTGTTATGCCTGCTATGCTTAGAGTTGTGTCAGGTCTGATTCATCTGGGATGGATTGGACTGGTGATGAACATGTCCTATTGTTGAGAGCTAAGTGTGTGAACACGATTTGGTAAAGGTAGCGATGAGATGACATGTAGGAGTACATGGTGGGTTGTCTCATTGAAACCGCCCTCAGGAACTGAGTTCTGTGTTCGCGATCCAAGACAGTTACTACCACACATTGGGATCCTTAACTGACTCTCTCGACTTATTAGCAGCCTTGATCTCTGTCCAGGAGTTGCAAGTAGTTTCTAGTGTTTGTAGTATGCTGGAGGCTGTGCGCAGCGCTGACCCTAGGGGTGGGCTGTGATGCAGTAGGCAAGTGGCCCAGTGTACCGAGACACCCGTTTGGTGCCTCGGGAACCCTGCACACATCGTTCGGGGTCGTAGTGGAAACCTCGGCAGGACTCACCGCGGATGGAACCTGAATAGGCGATAAACCTGGACTGAAGACTTTCGTGGTTAGTCAGGTCGTGGCCGACACCCTCGCCATGCTTCCGCTTTAAGGTTGCCGAGATACATGGCGGTAAGTGGCGAGAGCGTGTGTGAAGAAGCACACCCCTGTAGGCTTGCGATCCAAGACAGTTACTACCACACATTGGGATCCTTAATTGACTCTCTCGAATTATTAGCCGCCTTGATCTCTGTCCAGGAGTTGCAAGTAGTTTCTGGTGTCTGTAGTATGCTCGAGGCCGTGCGCAGCGCTGATCCTAGGTGTGGGTTGTGATGCGGTAGGCAAGTGGCCCGGTGTACTGAGACACCCATTTGGTGCCTCAGGAACCCTGCACACATCGTTCGGGGCCGTAGTGGAAACCTCGGCCGGACTCCCTGCAGATGGAACCTGAATAGGCGATAAACCTGGACTAAATACTTGTGTGGTTAGTCAAGTTGTGGCCGATACCCTCGCCCGGCTTCCACTTGAAGGTTGCCGAGATACATGACGTGTACATGCGGTAAGTGGCGAGAGCGTGTGTGAAGAAGCACACCCCTGCAGGCTTGCGATCCAAGACAGTTACTACCACCTATTGGGATCCTTAATTGACTCTCTCGACTTATTAGCCGCCTTGATCTCTGTCCAGGAGTTGCAAGTAGTTTCTGGTGTTTCTAGTATGCTCGAGGTCGTGCGCAGCGCTGACCCTAGCGGTGGGTTGTGATGCGGTAGGCAAGTGGCCCGGTGTACCGAGACGTCCGTTTGGTGCCTCGGGAACCATGCACACGTCGTTCGGGGCCGTAGTGGAAACCTCGGACGGAATCCCTGCGGATGGAGCCTGAATAGGCGATAAACCTGGACTAGAGACTTGCGTGGTTTGTCAGATCGTGGCCCGACACCCTCGCCAGGCTTCCACTTGAAGGTTGCCGAGATACATGACGTGTACATGGTGTTAAGTGGCGAGAGCCTGTGTGAAGAAGTACACCCCTGCAGGGTTAACATGATCTATTCGAATAGTCGTGTCCGTGGTAATGGACTACTGGGTTGCTTGTGCATTTCATAGACAAGCGAAAGTGAATACTGTAAAATGCGCAAGATAAGCGTGAGTGCTATGGATGGCCATCTCGTAGGGAGACAGGAGCGGATCCATAGTGGTGTATTGATATGGTGAATATGTGGACTCGTGTGCACCACCTCAAAAGAGTTACCAGCAGTCGTAGTACAGGACAGCCACTGAGTCAAAGCTGGCTTGCTGCAGTTAAACTCTGCCATCTCTTTGTTGGTACTAATGCATATGTAGCTAGTTCTGATGTAAGTCTTGCTAGGTACATTTGTACTCACGTTTGCTTAATTTATGTTCTTGTAGAGAGAGACTTCAGTCTTGCTAGTAGTTCCATGTGGACTTCGACGTTTAGCTTGTTAACTCAGCTACGATCTTGTACCCTTGGGAGGGTCTTGTAGATAGTCAAGCTTCTCAGCCTTTTTCATTTGTAGTTGTCTGTACTCATACATGTTATGCTTCCGTTGCTTGTATGCTCTGTATGTTGGGTCATGTGACCCATGGTTGTAATTCTTACTATGTATGACTCTTCGGAGCCTTCTGAATAAATACTTTGTGTCGTAGAGTTTTGTTGTGATGCCATGTTGTATTTGCACATATCGAGCATATTGTATGTATGATTTTGAAATGCTTGGTATGTGTGGGATCCGACAATTTAGTTGTTTATTCTTGGTAGTCTCTCTTATGGGGAAATGTCTCCTAGTGCGTCTAGTGGGCCATGGTAGCTTGCTACTACTCCAGAACACATGGGATGATCGGCATGTGTCCTTCTTTGCTCCTGTGTCTGGCCCTTTGGGGAAATATCACGCGTTGTTCCTTGAAGTCCTTATAGCTTGCTACGACTTAGGTTCATACGTTGATGACCGACACGTGCATTGCTGGGTCATGTATGTCTGTCCCTATAAGTTAGTGCCACCTTGGGTTTACGACTATTCCTGTGGTCCGTCAAGCCATTCTATTCCGGAATGACTAGGAGAAACAAACTCCAGTACCTTATCCATTTCTAGGATTGGGTCAAAGCAGTTGTATTCCGCAGATCAAAATTTCACTCCAGCTTTTGTTCTGTTCTACCCTGGAGTATTACCCCCTTTATGTCAGTATTATCATGAGAATTGCACCACCTCTTATAAATTCTTGACGCAGTGATGCATCTCGCCATCATTATTCATTCCTCGGTCGCCGTGTTGTTGTAACCGGAACGCCGACAAGTGAACTCTGATATGTGAAATCAATACTCCATGCAACTCTGTTGCTTGCTAGTTAATGGACAATAACCTCATTCTTAGCATGTTGATTATTGAATCATCACCCTAAGGTTGACCGTGCTACCTAGTCCTTATTTCCGGTGCACTCTTCGATCAATGATTTAGGATTGTGTCAATCCTTGCTTATTTGATCATATCATCTTTCCCTAAAGAGAAAGATTGTTCTCGAGCTTAGTAACATATCGGTGGTTCATGATTTTCTGAATATATTCTACGAAGTATTTCCAGGTTGTCCCCTGACCACTATGTTGAGCTCGTGATCAAGTTGGTTCTCTTGTAACCACCCCTTCTCCAAGAATCCGTGTTGAATACCCCTAAGCTAGTTGGTTAAGCCAAACAACAAGTTGGAGAGTTGGAAGATAAAAGCTTTATCTGACTTTGTTCATTCCAAAGGGATATCCTTGTGTGTGTGTTGAAGAAAGATGCTATCTTCATTGATTGATCCTCGTGACCAGTTCTCGGTGCTATTGTCTTATCCAATCCTCGATTTGAGTATGGGCTATCGTCAAATCAAATCAGAACCAACGATGTTCGTAATGTTGTCTTACTCGTGGTTGATCCCTCGAGCATCACACCATTATACCTTTGGGTCTAACCAATGCTATCACTGTGTTCACTAAATTGTGGAATTCACCTATATGGAAGCCTAGATGGATTTTTGTTGAGCCCATTGACAACATTTTCATCTTATCCATGATTCATGTTGAACATCTAAGTTAGTGTTGGAAACTTTTATAAGCATTGTCTTCATGTCCCGTTCATGTAGCATATTTTCGGATGAAAGAAGTGACTTCCTCTAATACATGTGCATTTGATGCAAGTTGCCGCCGTGAATTCGAGAAAGTCAATGTTGCTTCCTCTGGAATCATCCCAAGTCAGTCATGCATGTGTGAAGTATACTTTGGTTTGTGAGGTTAGCAGCCTCCATTGCACATGTATTTCCTAGGACACCAAGCCACTGATTGATTTGTTCAAGGATAATAAGTTCTAAGTGCTAGTCCTGAAGGTACCAGACGGACATGCACAAGACTTTGTTATTTCAATGATGGTTCCCAACCAGAACTCGGTTGTGTTTTATTGTGAGACTACTATGTGGTCATGCTTGTCTGGGACAGCGTATTCACATGTGTGTAGCAGAACCAGCTCATGTTTTGGACCTTACTATCGTAGTTCATTTCCAAAAACTCTCGCAACGTTATCTTATGGAATTGTGTTGCAAACTTTCCTTTTCAGACACGCAGATGTCTGAAATATCTTGTTACCAACCAGATCTGAATCTCAGGCAGATATGATGGTTGGAACATTCCAAACATTTGTGTTTTTACCCCCAGCTTGCACCGCCATTGTGCCAATTTCCCATGGGCTGCACTTCTTGGTAATTGTTTTTCAGGATCATCTTCAAAAGTTGTCCTACCATGGGTCCCATCCATTTCCGATGATAAGAAAAGATCACTAATTGTGTTGTCTTCAACAAGGTAGTCCACATCATCCATCCTAGTCTGAGTATGTCATTCTCTCGGACTCCTTCAAATGATCGACTGTGATTTGCCTTAGGCTGGTATAAAGAGTTCCAATGATCTTTGAATCAAAAGTAATTCCTTTTTCCACTTCAAAGAATAATTCTACGAGTCACCTCCCCAAGGTGCCTGTTATGGAATCATGGCAATTAACTCCTCGCTACTTTGAAACCCAAGCACCAAATTACATAAGCCAGGAATTGTTGCCTAACAAATTGAACCCTTGTCATCTATCTCTTTATATCTCTCCACATGTGTGTTTTGTGTCTCAACTTGAGGAGTTCTTACGTCTCACTCCATGAGTTGATTTGAGTTGCTCGATCTTCAAGAAGATCGATTCCTGTAGAGTTTCTTTTTGTCGTCATCGTGTTGGATGAAGATATTGAAAGCAAGGATGTCAAGATCAACGTGATGCAAGGAATCAACGTCCTTATGAAGTGCAAGTTGGATCATAAAGACTGTGATAGGTTGTCCCCTCTTCCTCTTACCTCACGTCTTCAATCTCGGGACGAGATTCTTGTTTAGTGGGGGTGAGATGTCACAACCCTAGAATTTGATTGCAGATAGTTGCATAGGCATCCATGCATCATGTTTAGTTCAAAGAAAATTTGAATTGGGGATGACCAAACCCTAGCATTAAATCATTTCAAATAGGTTCAACTTAAAATCATTTCAGTGAACCCAAAATGCCCTTCAAAAAAGTTCATCATTTTTGTATTGGTCCAAAACCTCTGCTGAAAATGGTGCACATATTTTTAGGTCACTCTGGATTTTTGTGTTAATCCATAAAGTATTTGAATTTGGGCATTTAATACCTATAAATATTTTTAAATGCACAAATAATTCTGAAAACAGTTGAGGGCTGTTGGAAATAATTCTAACAGTGCCCACAATTATTTTCAGGATTTTATATTAAGGTTTAGTATTCTTACTAAATCTAAAACAAAGAAAGAAAATAGAAAATAGAAACAATTTAGAAAAAAACAGAGAGGGAGGGATGCTCATCTGGGCCTCACCTGTGCTGGCCCAGCTCACCTAGCCTGGTGCCAGTCATCCCTAACCTCTGCCAGTAGGCAGAGGCGGGACAGCGCACGCGTGCGCGAGGCGCCACGCCTCCTCCTGCTTGCCGCTGAGCCACTGGACGTGTGGGTGAACGCCCCGGAGCCATCCCGATCCAGCCGACACCCCCACTCCCCCTGCTCTCTCCCTCACCGCTGCACCGCCGCAACCAGACGTTGCCGCCACCCGCTGTTGTCGCATCCACCGCCACCCCCTCGCCTCTCCGACGCGCCCTCAAGCTCCGCCGTGCCGCCCTAGTCCTCTCCGTCGGCTCACGTGATCGAAAGAGCCCCGACGCGCAGTCCCTGATCTCTCCTTCCTCCTTCGGCCACCGAGATCGCCAGCGACCGCACCTCATTTCCAGCCCGTCCCCGGGCCTGCTGAGCTGCGCTTCGACCCTGTTGTGAGCCCTGTCGTCTTCCCCAGCTCCCCGAGCTCGATCTCGTCTCCTAGCCGCGCTAGCCGTCGGAGCCGAAACCTCACTGCCACCGGCCATGTCGTCGTCGTTGTTTCAGCCACTGCATCTCGCGCCTGAGCGCGTCACCATGCTCAGCACGTCTGTAGGAGCACGTAGCACCCCACCGCTCGACCTGACGTGCACCAGAATGTTGGTTCTGAGTGCAACTGAACGTCGGCCGTCGCCACGAGCTCGAGTCCGGCGAGCTTGCTCCACCCTATCTTCTCCCGCTCGCACCGTTCAACCCGGATGAGTCTCCTCATTCCGTAGATGGCCTCGGCTTCGATTTGGTCACCGTGGGACGAAACCCGAACGCCTCCGCCATCTCTGGCATCGCCGACGATGAGCCGCGGGTAAAATCCAGCGAGTTTGACCTGGGTTGACCACGTTTGACTCCCCCTGAGTCATTGACATGTGGGCCAGCCCCTAGGTTAATTATGTTAACCACATAATTATCACTAACAGCAATTGTTAGTGATGTAAGCCACTGATGTGTGGGTCCCAGCCGTTAGGTTTGACCTGGGCTGGCGCTTTTGACTTGCTGACGCAAGCATGATGCAAGGCTGATTCAGTAAAGCTTTTCTGCCTTTTTCAATATCTAGGAAAATCGAGAAAATAGTTTAAACTTTAGAAAATCATAGAAATTAAACCGTAACTCCAAGTGAGATAATTTATATATGTAAAATTATCAGAAAAATCCAAAGAATCTGTTTATAGCATTCTCATGCATGTTTGAAAAACTTATACCCACTGATCAGGTCAAATCAATTAAAGGGCATTTTAAATGCTTCATTTGGAGTTTGAATTTTAACCCTTGATTCAAATGAACTTCAACTAACATGGTAGCATTTTGCATTAGCTCAAACACTAGCATATTGCCATGTCACATTCATGCATCATATTGTTGCATTGCATTGATTGTGTTTCCTCTTGTTTGCCAATGTTTGTTCCCTCTCGGTAGACGTGGTTCCGACGATGAGTTCGATGAAACCGATGAAGAGCTTTACTATCTTCAGAAGTGACAGGCAAGCAAACTCCCCTTGAGCATCCCGTTACAATCCCACTCTCTCGCTCTTGCTCTCTTTTACTGCATTAGGACAACAATGGTTCAACTGTTACATGTTGCGGTAGTTCAACCCTTTCCTCTGCATGACCTGTCTTTGCCACAGTAATTAGTAAAAACCCACTAGCATGAGTAGGAGTTGTTTGAGCCATGATGTGCCTACTCATTCACGCTTGCTTGTTATGCCTGCTATGCTTAGAGTTGTGTCAGGTCTGATTCATCTGGGATGGATTGGAGTGGTGATGAACATGTCCTATTGTTGGGAGCTAAGTGTGTGAATACGATTTGGTAAAGGTAGCGATGAGAGGCCATGTAGGAGTACATGGTGGGTTGTCTCATTGAAACCGTCCTCAGGAACTGAGTTTTGTGTTTGCGATCCAAGACAGTTAGTACCAGACATTGGGATCCTTAATTGACTCTCTTGACTTCTTAGCCGCCTTGATTTCTATCTAGGAGTTGCAAGTAGTTTCTGGTGTTTGTAGTATGCTGGAGGCCGTGCACAGCAGTGACCCTAGGGGTGGGCTGTGATGCGGTAGGCAAGAGGCCTGGTGTACCGAGACGCCCGTTTGGTGCCTCGGGAACCCTGCACACATTGTTTGGGGCCGTAGTGGAAACCTCGGCCGGTCACCCTGCGGATGGAACCTGAATAGGCAATAAACTGGACTAGGGACTTGCGTGATTAGTCAGGTCCTGGCTGGCACCCTCGCCAGGCTTCCGCTGGAAGGTTGCCGAGATACATGCCGTGTACATGGCGGTAAGTGGCGAGAGCGTGTGTGAAGAAGTACACCCCTGCAGGGTTAACATGATCTATTCGAATAGCTGCGTCTGCGGTAATGGACTACTGGGTTGCTTATGCGGTTCATAGACAAGCGAAAGTGAATACTCTAAAATGCGCAAGATAAGCGTGAGTGCTATGGATGGCCTTCTCGTAGGGAGATGGGAGCGGCTCCATAGTGGTGTATTGCGATGATGAATATGTGGACTCGTGTGCGCCACCTCAAAGGAGTTACCAGCAGCCGTAGTACACGATAGTCACTGAGTCAAAGCTGGCTTGCTGAAGTTAAACTCCACCACCCCTTTGCTGATATGGGTGCATATGTAGCTAGTTCTGATGTAAGCCTTGGTGGATACATTTGTACTCACGTTTGCTTAATTTATGTTTTTGTAGAGAGAGACTTCAGTCTCACTAGTAGTTATGTGTGGACTTCGACATTTAGCTTGTTACCTCAGCTACGATCTTGTACCCTTGGGAGGGTCTTGTAGATAGTCAAGCTTCTCAGCCTTTTTCATTTGTAGTTGTCTGTACTCAGACATGTTATGCTTCCATTGCTTGTATGCTCTGTATGTTGGGTCATGTGACCCATGGTTGTAACTCTTACTATGTATGACTCTTCGGAGCCTTCTGAATAAGTACTTTGAGTCATAGAATTTTGTTGTGATGCCATGTTGTGTTTGCACATATCAAGCATATTGTGTGTATGATTTTGAAATGCTTGGTATATGTGGGATCCGACAATCTAGTTGTTTATTCTTGGTAGTCTCTCTTATGGGGAAATGTCTCCTAGTGCTTCCACTGAGCCATGGTAGATGATGAGGACATCAATACCATTGTTACACCCACAGCCCCTGCTACTATACATATAGGACCAATTACTAGAGCTCGCGCACGCCAATTAAATTACGAGGTACTTTCATTTCTTGGTAATGATTCTAATGTTCATGAGAATAAGATGCTGCCTAAATTGGATACATTTGATTTGCTTACAAATGAAGGACCTAGCTTGGAGAAGGATGAACATTGGAGCAAGAACAAGCATGGAGTTGATGGCATGCGCAAGGGGAACAAGAACGGAGTTTCCGGTGATGATTTCAGGACTTGGAAGCCACCATAATGAGTGCATGAAGCCTTGGACGAAATATACAAGATGCCACTTCATAAATTTCGTCTGAAGGCTATTTTAGGTGCTGTGTCACCTTATTATTGGGCCAGGCCCATGTAATTTCGAAATACTTGAATATAGGCTGTTTTTAGAGTCCGTATGTGTGGGGAAACAGGAGTTAGGGTTGGTTTCGGACCCCTCCTCCAAGGGCCACGAAATTCCCCTCTTCCTCCATATATACAGCCCTTAGGGCATCGTTTAACTTTGGGTTTTGTTTAGATAAAAAGTTCGCCATAGCTGCAACTTCGCGTACTTCGTTTGTGTTCAACGACCAGACAATGGCGTCACAGAACCCCACCTTCATTAATAAAGCTTTCCTCTTATATTCGCAATATCCAGATTGCAATCTCAGTTTCTTGCATTTTCTTAGTTTGCTCGCAGGAAACAGACCCTCGTGGTCAGGTTGATCGTGCTCCGGCGTCATCAATAACCTCTCGGAGTTGGTTTAGTGATTGCTAAAGCGCGACGTCCTCGCACGTTCGTAGTCGGATCGTGAAAGTCTACTCCTCCGAAACGATAATCACCATCTCATCGAAAGACGGGACACCTTTGCCTCTATCAAGTGGTATCAGATTTCCAGGTTGCTCGGTGAGATTTTATAGTTTTTCATAGTTTAGATCTAGTCTATTATTCATACCTACAGTCCACGAAAAAGCCAAAAAAATAGGGTTGGTTCATCATATCCGAACCATTCTGAGCCTTTGCATAGTCTTTTCAGTATTTTGCTTTGTTGAATTTGCGGTTGCATCGTCGTGCCTAGTTGCTGGTCTTAGCGTCTAGTCTATTAGAGTTTCGAGTTGTGGTCATAAGTTGTCACGCCGCCGCCGCACCATCATCATCGCCCCTGCCATCTACCACCATCGCTTATCCGCCACCGATCCATATCCATATACCCTCACCAATCCGTATCCATATAGCACCACCAATCCGTATCCATATACCACCACCGCTGCCATATCTTACCATCATATATCCACCACCAATCCAAGTTCTTTTCATATTAGGTTTGTTTTCGAGATCCTTCTATTTTCCGTTTCGTGTTTCCTTGCCTGAGTAGGTCTCGGGAAAAAAAAGAGTCTGGAGACCCCCGGGAAGTTTTTAGGCCAAAATTTTGGTGACCGAAAATAATTTTTTTCATATCCTACTTTTAGGCTTTTCTCAGTCTTTTGAGACACTCGCCATCATAGTGATTTTTTGTCGCACTTTTTTGTCATCGCTGCCCTGATTTCCAAAAAAATAAAAAATTAGTCACAAAAATTTCATGCTTATCCTGTCAATTTGACTTGGGAAGAGTTTTGAGACACTCACCATTATCGTGATTTTTCGCAAAAAAAAAGAAAAAAAGAGGAGCGCAAAAAAGGGGCGAATTTTTTTCCCCAGAGTGGGCTTTTCCCTTGTTTTTGTGCCGCGCCGTGATTTCATTAGTGTTCTAGGCTCGCGTCTCTAGTACGGTCTAGCCTAGGACCAGCACAGTACCGTCGTTGAGCGTTTATTCAACTTTGCATCTCTGAATTAATTATTGCTGACCCTTTTTGCTACCATATTATAGTCCTTCCTAGCTCCACATACATCTACGCCGTGCGTTTGACTCTCCCTGGTAATCGCTCTATCCAAGCTTTGAGAGTTTTGACTACAGCGGTTGACGATCACCGCCTGCTATTGGGTAAGAACCGGTAAGAATTTCAGATTTGCTCGACAGATTTGTGACACCCACCACCACCACTTGTTAGTAGTCTGTAGGATCATATTCTTGTGTTTTTCTATTGCTGCTAACCATGGCAGGATCACAAGCCGACGAGATTGACTGGGAGAACTTGACGAACAAGGAGCTTCATGATAAGTTTCAGCAAATGATGAGTGGACAGGTGGAAGATGTGCTAAACAGATTTGAAGAGGCCATGGAGAAGATAGATGGCATTGAGAAGGCGTTCGAAACATAGCTCGATAACAAGTTTAATGAGTTGCTCGTGCGTCTTCCACAACCACCGCCCGTTGCACGTGTCGCACATCTACAACAACAACAACATCGCCTTCCAAATCAAGTGGGACAAGCACAGCGCGTTCCCCTTCAGCCTGGTCAAACTTCTGGGGCCGGTGTACCTACTGTTGATGCTTCTGTAGCTCCTGCTGCTACTGCAGAGGTGGAGGACCATTACGAGGATGAGGTTGATCACAATCAGAACTGCGTGCAACCACCAGCACCGCCACCACCAGGTCGTCCTCATGCATATCATCGCAACGGTAGGGCTGGACCACCACCTGAGGTACGAGATCATGACCATCTTCCTAAACTAAAATTGAATATTCCACCATTTGAGGGTAGAAATGTTCCTGCTATATATCATACTTGGGAGTTAGAAACTGAACAATGGTTTACATGTTTACAATATCCTGAGGAGAGACGTGTTCCTGCTGCTGTTTGTGCTTTCACTAGTTTTGCATGTGTTTGGTGGTCTAAACATTGTAGATTATATCCCATTCCAGCTACTTGGGCTGCTTTGAAAACTGCTATGCATACTCGTTGGGTTCCACCTTATTATCAACGTGAATTACTTCAAAAATTGCAGCGCTTAAGACACGGAAAAAATTCTGTAGAAGAATATTACCAGGAATTACAAACTGGCATGATTAGATGTGGTATTGTTGAGGAGAATGAAGCTATGCTTGCACGTTTTATGGGTGGATTAAATAGAGAGATTCAGACCATTCTAGAGTATAAGGAGTATAATAATATCACTCATTTATTCCATCTTGATTGTAAAGCTGAACGTGAAGTGCACGATCGACAGGCTTTGGCGCGGACTAACTTTTCTGCAGGTCGACCTTCATCATGGGCACCGCGAGCATCCTCTACTTCCACACATTCTACTGCACCAACACCTCCATCAGCTGCCACCTCCAGCCGTGATACAAGGAAGCATGCACAACCACCACTATCTGCCAAGAGCACACCTATCGGGCCTGCACAGAGCTCTTCTTCTTCCATGGCATCAACAGGGCACACAAGTGATATTATTTGTCATCATTGTAAGGAAGAGGTCATTATGCGAGGGAATGCAAATCTCAGCGTGTGATGATTGCTACTGAGGATGGCGGGTATGAGTCCGCTAGTGACTATGATGAGGAGACTTTGGCTCTTATTACACGTGAAGAACACTGTGGAGATGATTTTGATCATGAGACGCAATACATGGCTCCTGAAGATGCTGACAGGTATGAATTTTTAGTTGCTCAACGTGTTTTGAGTGTGCAGGTCACCCAAGCTGAGAAAAATCAGAGGCATAATTTGTTCCATACAAAGGGAGTTGTGAAGGAACGTTCTGTTCGCGTCATCATAGATGGAGGGAGCTGCAACAACTTGGCTAGCATGGACATGGTGGAGAAGCTATCTCTCACCACAAGACCGCATCCACATCCTTACTATATCCAATGGTTCAATAACAGCGGGAAGGTTAAGGTAACACGTACTGTTCGTGTGCATTTTAGCATCTCTACATCTGCTGATTATGTTGATTGTGATGTGGTACCCATGCAAGCATGTTCCTTATTACTTGGTAGGCCATGGTAATTTGATAAAAATTCTGTACACCATGGTAAAAAACAATCAGTATACTCTTGTTCATAAGGATAAACATATTACGTTGCTTCCTATGTCTCCTGATTCCATTTTGAAAGATGATATTAATAGAGCTAATAAAGCAAAACAAGAGAAAAATAAGAGTGAAAATCAGATTGTGGCAAAAGAATTTGAGCAACAAATGAAGCCTGCTAATAAGCCATCTAGTGTTGCTTCTGAAATTAAATTGAAAAGTTCATGTTTACTTGCCACTAAATCTGATATTGATGATCTAGATTGCAGCAAATCTCTTTGCTATGCTTTTGTGTGCAAAGAGGCATTATTTTCATTCAAGGATGTGCCTTCCTATTTGCCTCCTGTTGTCACTAACATTTTGCAGGAGTTTGCTGACGTCTTTCCACAAGACGTGCCACCGGGATTAACACCTATTCGAGGGATTGAGCATCAGATTAACTCAATTTTCCCGGTGCTTCGCTGCCAAACCGTGCGCCATACCATACCAATCCAAAGGAGACGAAGCAGATTATGCGTCAAGTACAGGAGCTACTTGACAAAGGTTATATATGCGAATCTCTTAGCCCCTGTGCTGTTCCTATTATACTAGTGCCAAAAAAGGATGGTACGTCGCGTATGTGTGTTGATTGTAGAGGCATTAATAATATTACTATTCGTTATTGTCATCCTATTCCTAGGCTAGATGATATGCTTGATGAATTGAGTGGCTCTACAATATTCTACAAAGTTGATTTGCGTAGTGGATACCATCAAATTCGTATGAAATTGGGAGATGAATGGAAAACAGCATTTAAAACTAAGTTTGGTTTATATGAGTGGTTAGTCATGCCTTTTGGGTTAATTAATGCACCTAGTACTTTCATAAGACCAATGAACGAAGTTTTACGTGCTTTCATTGGACGATTTGTGGTAGTCTATTTTGATGATATACTGATTTATAGCAAATTTTTGGAAGAACGTTTGGAACATTTACGTGCTGTTTTTCTTGCTCTACGTGATGCACGTTTGTTTGGTAACCTTGGGAAGTGCACCTTTTGCACCGACCGAGTATCTTTTCTTGGCTATGTTGTTACTACACAAGGAATTAAAGTTGATAAAGCCAAGATTGAAGCTATTGAGAGTTGGCCGCAGCCCAAAACGATCACACAAGTGAGGAGTTTTCTTGGACTCGTTGGCGTTTTGTGAGAGATTTCAGCACCATTGTTGCACCTCTCAATGAGCTTACAAAGAAGGATGTGCCTTTTGCTTGGGGTACCGCACAGGAAGAAGCCTTCATGGTATTGAAAGATAAGTTGACACATGCTCCTTTACTCCAACTTCCTGATTTTAATAAGACTTTTGAGCTTGAATGTGATGCTAGTGGAATTGGATTAGGAGGTGTGTTATTACAAGACGGCAAACCTGTTGCATACTTTTCTGAAAAATTGAGTGGGCCTAGTCTGAACTATTCTACTTATGATAAAGAATTATATGCTCTTGTTCGGACCTTAGAGACATGGCAACATTATTTATGGCCCAAAGAATTTGTTATACATTCTGATCATGAATCTTTGAAACATATTAAAAGTCAAGCAAAACTGAACCGTAGTCATGCTAAATGGGTTGAATTCATTGAGACTTTCCCTTATGTCATTAAACACAAGAAGGGTAAAGAAAATGTTATTGCTGATGCATTGTCTTGTCGTTATACTATGCTTTCACAACTTGACTTTAAAATATTTGGTTTGGAGACCATCAAAGATCAATATGTGCATGATGCTGAATTTAAAGATGTATTGCAGAATTGTAAGGAAGGGAAACATGGAACAAGTTCATCGTTAACGATGGATTTGTGTTTCGTGCTAACAAGCTATGCATTCCAGCTAGCTCCATTCGTCTTTTGTTGTTCCAGGAGGTGCATGGAGGAGGATTAATGGGACACTTTGGCGTGAAGAAGACGGAGGATATACTTGCGACACATTTGTTTTGGTCAAATATGAGACGGGATGTTGAGCATTTTGTTGCTCGCTGCACTACATGTCAAAAAGCTAAGTCACGACTCAATCCTCATGGTTTATATATGCCTTTGCCTGTACCTAGTGTTCCTTGGGAGGATATATCTATGGAATTTTTTAGGGTTACCTCGAACAAAGAAGGGGAGGAATAGCATATTTGTTGTCGTGGATAGGTTCTCGAAAATGGCACACTTTATACCATGTCATAAAAGCAATGATGCTGTTAATGTTGCTGATTTATTCTTTCGTGAAATTATTCGCTTGCATGGTGTGCCAAATACTATTGTTTCAGATCGTGATACTAAATTCTTAGCCACTTCTGGAGATGTTCATGGGCTAAGTTGGGGACTAAACTTCTTTTTAGTACTACATGCACCCCCAAACTGATGGAAAAACTGAAGTAGTCAATAGAACATTGTCTACTATGCTTAGGGCTGTTTTGAAGAATAACAAGAAAATGTGGGAAGAATGCTTGCCTCATATTGAATTTGCTCATAATCGTTCATTGCATTCTACTACTAAGATGTGCCCTTTGGAAATTGTGTATGGTTTCCTTCCTCATGCACCTATTGATTTGTTGCCTCTTCCATCTTCGGAGAAGGTTAATTTTGATGCTAAACAACGTGCTGAATTGATCTTAAAAATGCATGAGTTAACTAAGGAAAACATTGAGCGTATGAATGGTAAATATAAACTTGCTGGAGAAATGGGTAGAAAACATATTGTGTTTGCACCTGGAGTCTTGTTTGGTTACATTTGCGTAAGGATAAATTTCCTGATTTGCGCAAATCAAAGCTAATGCCATGTGCTGATGGTCCTTTTAAGGTGTTAGAGAAAATAAATGATAATGCATATAAACTTGAGCTACCTGCAGATTTTGGGGTTAGTCCCACTTTTAACATTGCAGATTTGAAGCCTTATTTCGGTGAGGAAGATGAGCTTCCGTCGAGGACGACTTCATTTCAAGAAGGGGGGATGATGAGGATATCAATACCATTGTTACACCCACAGCCCCTGCTACTATACATATTGGACCAATTACTAGAGCTCGCGCACGCCAATTAAATTACGAGGTACTTTCATTTCTTGGTAATGATTCTAATGTTCATGAGAATATGATGCTGCCTAAATTGGATACATTTGATTTGCTTACAAATGAAGGGCCTAGCTTGGAGAAGGATGAACATTGGAGCAAGAACAAGCATGGAGTTGATGGCATGCGCAAGGGAAAGAAGAATGGAGTTTCCGGTGATGATTTCAGGACTTGGAAGCCACCATAATGAGTGCATGAAGCCTTGGACGAAATATACAAGATGCCACTTCATAAATTTCGTGCGGAGGCTATTCTAGGTGCTGAGTCACCTTATTATTGGGCCAGGCCCATGTAATTTCAAAATACTTGAATATAGGTTGTTTTTAGAGTCCGTATGTGTGGGGAAACAAGAGTTATGTTTGGTTTCGGACCCATCCTCCAAGGGCCACGATATTCTCCCCTCTTCCTCCATATATACAGCCCTTAGGGCATCATTTAGACTTTGGGTTTGGTTTAGATCAAAAGTTCGCCATAGCTGCAACTTCACGTACTTCGTTTGTATTCAACGACCAGACAAAGGCGTCACAGAACCCCGCCTTCATTAATAAATCTTTCCTCTTATATTCGCAATATCCAGATTGCAATCTCAGTTTCTTGCTTGTTCTTCATTTGCTCACAGGAAACAGACCCTCGTGGTCAGGTTGATCATGCTCCGGCTTGGTCAATAACCTCTCGGAGTTGGTTTAGCGATTGCTAAGGCGCGACGTCCTCACACGTTCGTAGTCGGATCGTGAAAGTCTACTCCTCCAAAACGATAATCACCATCTCATCGAAAGATGGGACACCTTTGCCTCTATCAGTAGCTTGCTACTGCTCCGGAACACATGGGATGATTGGCATGTGTCCTTGTTTGCTCCTGTGTCTGTACCTTTAGGGAAATGTCACACGTTGTTCCTTTAAGTTCTTGTAGCTTGCTGCGACTTAGGTTCATATGTTGATGACCGACACGTGCATTGCTGGGTCATGTATGCCTGTCTCTGTAAGTTAGTGCCACCTTGGGTTTATGACTAGTCATGTTGGCCCGGGTTCTCTGTCATATGGATGCTAGCGACACTATCATATACGTGAGCCAAAAGGCGCAGACGGTCCCAGGCCGGGTAAGGTCGCACCCATGTGGATACCGTGCGTGAGGCCGCAAAGTGATATATATGATGTGTTACATGCTAGATCAGTGTGACTTAGGATCGGGGTCCCGACACTTTCGCTAGAAATTAGGCAAAACATCTACCATTACTGTAGCACGTCTATGACCCTACCAGGTCCATGGCCGTACGCAAGCAAGTGCCTCATTGAAAAAAATACTTCCTCCTAATGTTATACTGACATTGGGGGCACGGGTTTGTCAACGTAGTTACTAAAGGAGATAAATTTACAACGAAGCTAGTCATCGGGGAGTTGGCATGTATCATTTATTATCAGTGGGCCAACAAGTATCAGCTGGGTTGAGGGCTGCCCAGTCTAGGCTTTATTTTTTAACATGTGCAACCCACGACATGTCGGTTTGTATTTGTTTGAGGGCCGTCATGTATCGAACGGCCCATGGTCCTCCCATCCTAGGTTTTATTTGTTCTTAAACATCCAGCCCAACTTATGTATATTTTGAAGAAAACGCAGAGGTCTGTTCTATTTTTCTATATAAGAATAGGAACGCCAGGTCCAACTTATGTTTCCCTTCTAACTATATTATATATATTTATATGTTATTATATATTATTGTTATTATCATCATATATTTAACAGATACTTACATGTATAAGAAAAAATATCCCATGTATTATGAACTTATAAAAATAAATGTTTAACAATAAAATCCTGGGTTTTTTTACTTAAGGTCAACGAAAATACAAGTGATTGTGTACAAAAGCTTGGTCAGAGACCAATGTAAATAAAGCACTTATTATTTAAATATATTTATAACAAAATGCTCAGTCGACGTTTATTTTTTGATAACATTGTAGCACCCAACCCAACATTATAATTAGAACCAGCCCAGCAAAATCGTGTATTTCGAGAAAGTCCAAATGGGGTGTATTTGTTTAGGAAAAAATAAATGGGCTGCATGGACGCTACATTATTTGTTCACCCAGGCCAGCAAATTCGTGTATTTCCAGAAGGTGCAAATGGCTGTAGTTTTTTCAAAAAAAATAAATGGGCCGCATGGACGCTACATTATTTGTTCACCCAGCGCAGCGAATGGACTGTAAATTCTAAAAATAATGGGTTGAATATGTGCGACATTTTTGGAGGCTGAAATGTGGGCTAATAGGTCAAAGCCAACACAAGGCGTTGTCAACTTAGTCAACAAATTATTCTGACATCGATAGCCATTGGATTTACATCCAACGGCCGGCATTCATCTTCAATCTCTCGTCTTCTTCCTCCAGTGCCACTGGGACCACCTGCTCCCGCCTCCTGGTGCTAGCAGCTCTACTTAGCATGCTTTGCGGCAACGCGCTACCCTACCGCTGGCCAAGACATCCCTCCACCCCTCCACACCTCCTATTATTCTTCGCCGACTGCGGAACCACGCCGCACCAGAACTAGTTAACCCTCTTACAGCTCTCCGTCTATGACTCCATTGCCGCATCTTCCCATCATCGGCTTGTTGCCGTCCGGGGCCTTGCCATCGTCCACCGCCTTGGTGCGCTCAGCGCAGCGTGGTCAACATGGTCAACTAATGAGAGTCATCGGAAGATGACTGTACGTGGAGAGGCTGACAGTGGGGACGCACCATGCCCATGGACGCATGCATGCAACTACATCCTTTTTACGCTGAAAATAATGTTTTCTCCCCCTGACAGCTGGGACCCACTAGTTACATCTTCACACGCAAGGAAGTGTATCCTTATTACGGGCTAAAAAGTGATTCTTCCCCCTAACAACTGGGACCCACCAGCTATATCTTCGCACGCAAGGAAGTGTGTCCTTATCCTCCCTAACAGCTGGGACCCACCCGGTCGAAGCATACGTAGCGTTGTCTGTGTACATAGCGGTCGATCGATCTATCTACCACGATGAACCGTGGCCGAGTATGGAGCGGTAACAGTTCAGGCAGTCCAGTCAAAATCATGTACACGTACGTACAGCCAGATGCCAAAAAATACAGATACGTACGTACATATGGGCGGGGTCTCGAACGCGTACTTGCGCATATGTACGGCCAAGACTCGTGTACATGGAGAGGCAACGGACGGCAGCAACGGCGTCCTATCCATCGGAAGCCAACCGACTGGGTTGGAACGGAGAAACTATGTCCTGTTCATGCAGAGGCAACGGAATGCGTCGTGTTCATCGAGAGGCAACGGAATACGTCGTGTTCATCGGGAGCCAACCGGCTTGGACGGAACAGCCGAAACGAGGTCTGGCGTACCACATAATAGAGGAAACAGGCCTTCTGTTCGACCGCGTCGAAACGGGGTCCTGTTCATCGAGAAGGGTATGGTGTACCGCAAAACGAAGGAAATGGACTTGTGTTCGAGTGCCTACGGTCGAAACAGGGTTCTGTTGATCGGGAGGGGTGTGGCGTACCGCAAAACGGAGGAAAAGGACTTGTGTTGGAGCGCCTACGGTCCAAATGGGGTCCTGTTCATCGGGAGGGTGTGGCGTACTGCAAAACGGGACTCCACGGGCTACTGTTCATCCACCGTCTACTGCCTCGCTCCAGCCTCCACCTGCTACTGTTCATCCACCGTCGACTTCCTCCAGCCTCCACCTACTACTGTTCATCCACCGTCGACTTCCTCCAGCCTCCACCTGCTTTTCTTCATCCACTGTCGACTTCCTCCGGCCTCCACCAGCTACTGTTTGTCCACGCGGGCCTGTTCATCCAGCCTCCACCGGCTACTATTCAACCAGTCCTCCATGGGGTCCATCAACCCTCCATCGGCTACTGTTCATGGAGCCTCCACGGGGTCCTGTTCATCCACCCTCCACCAGCCTCCTCAATCGGTGTCCTGTTCATCCAGCGGCAATGGCCTACTACTACCACGGGGTCTTGTTCATCCAACCCCCACTAGGAACTGTTCATCAAGAGGCACCAGGTTCAATCGGCTTCAGTTAGCAGCAGTAGCGAAGGAATCCCTCAATCGGGTTCAGTTAACAGCCAGGGATGGATCGATCGCTCGGGTTCAGTAGCGCGTAGCCAGTGCAATCGCTCGGATTCAATAAGCGAACACCTCGCTCGGGTTCAGTTAGTTCCCAACGCCTCGCACCCATGCGCGTATGTATACGAGAGAAACGCGTAATCCCTATGTGCATCTCTCGGCCCCGACCACCCACCGTAACCGAGACCTCCCCGATATTTTCCTCGCCCTCGCTTCTGCCACGATTTTTCCGTCATGGACGGCCCAAAGAATGTCATGCAGGTGCGGCCCCGGCCTGCCCAGGATGAAAAGACCATTTTCTGTCATGATTTTTTGTCATAGAAGTAGGAGCCCACCATATCTATGGTGATACCGGGTTTTGTCACAATTATCATCATAGAAGTGTCATAAGCATGACAGGAAAAAATTCCGTTCAGCCCAAAATGTCACATATGTGTCTTTTTTTGTAGTGATGATTACCACGAAACAAATGCCTCAATAGATAATCGTCTTCATACAAAATTTTATCTTTGACCGAATGTTCACGACTCATATTATAAAAATTAAAGATCTTCTAGCATCGCATACTATATAATCAAATTCATTCATAAGGATGAGAGTAGCTATCTTCTTGGCCCTAGGGTTTTTGATAACAGGTAACTCATAGAACAACCTTCGCAAAGTGGGTGAGTACGCATGAATTTTCTTTCAAGTTTAAGAACAAGTGTTGAAATAGTTTAAGAACAAAGTGGGGTGAGTACGCATAAATAGCTCTTGGTTCTTTTTAGAATAGGAATATCATTACAAGCCAATGTCCCCGTGCAATTAATGAATTCTTGGATAACACTATTACCTATAATGTTCCCATGTTCCGCAACAAAAAATTTAGAATCCAAATTTTTGGGAATTTCAACTCTAGGGATGTTACCATCATCTTTCTCAATAACAAACTCAGACATGGTAGCAACTTGAAGCAAGCAAACAAGCAAAAAGGCAAACAGGAAATATTTTTGTGTTTTTGTAAAAACATTTTAGAAGAGGGGGAGATGAAAATGAGAGGCAAATGGCAAATGAAAGTAAATGCAAGGAGATGAAAGTTTATGCGATGGTACTTGATAGATGTTGGTGATGTCTCCCCAGCAACTGCGCCAGAAATTCTTCCTATGAAGTACAGTAGAGATAAGTATTTACCTCAGTTAAGAACCAAGGTTGCTGAGGATGAGTTGGAGATGCAGTTGTGCAAAAAGCAGAAGAAAAAGTCACAGGAGGCCTTGGACATGGTGCTCGTGGACAAGGATGAAGAGGCAACTCCAATAGTGCAAGAATGATTAATCATCTCAAGCAAATCCAGGCCAAGAGGGGTCCAGTGGATGTTAGGACCTGCTCTAGATATATTTTGCAAAGACTTTGCTTCTGTTATATTTCCCGGTTGCATGCTGTAAGAGACCTCTGTATGAAATGGCTACCTTATGCTCTTATGTCTGGATGCTGGTTACAATTTGCATAATGTTGGTATTGTCTGAGCTGCTCTCTTAATGATCATATGGTTGGCAGTCGATTGCAATGTGATAAGTGTTGGTGCTTATCTGTTTACAACTTTCAAAGAAGTTTCCCACATGAATAACAACAGAAATTGGAATATCCTCAATTAGAACATAAGGGGCATTAACTCTGAGAATAACTGGCTGGCTATTCATCAAAATATTGAAGAGAGCTCTATTTCTTTTCTTTGCCTGCAAGAGACTAAAAGGGAACACTTTGGAATGGGGCTCTATTTGAGGGAGAGACTCTTCTCAAAAATAGTTACTCAGTTTCCATCCAATTCACATGCAAGATGTCTCTCAAAACTTGGATTCTCACAAACATATATGCACCATGTATTCATAGTGAAAAAGCTATTTTCATTGACTGGTTCAAGAATATTCACATGCCCAATGACATAGAGTGGATCATTATGGGAGACTTTAATTATATCAGAGATCCTTCTGACAGAAACAAACCTGGGGGAGATGTCAATGAGATGTTATTGTTTAATGAAGCCATCAGCAAGTTAGGGCTTGTAGAACTGCCCTTGAAGGAAGAAAATATAGTTGGAGCAACATGCAAGATAATCCACTTCTGGAAAAGCTTGATTGGATTTTTACCTATATAGCATGGATGACTAGTTTTCCTGATACCATGGCTCTGCCTCTTGTCAGGCCCACTTCTGACCATATTCCTTGTGTTGTGAGAATTTGTACTCTCATCCCTAAGTCTAAAATATTCAAATTTGAGAATTATTGGATGCAGCACTGTGATTTTAAAGAAGTGGTTGCAAATGCTTAGAATATCCCTGTTGGACATTCAGACTCTGCCAAAAGTATTAATGCCAAGTTCAAAAACCTCAGAAGGGCATTAAAAAACTGGGCTAGGAACCTTTCATGTCTAAAAAGAAAAATTGACAATCTAAATGAGGCCATTTTTCTCTTTGATTTGCTAGAGGAATTCAGAAGCCTAAGTGATTTATAATGGGATTGTAGGAATATGTTGAAGGATGAGCTCCTCAATTTGCTCAAGAACTAGAAGATATATTGGAAGCAAAGAGGAAAGATAAAAGGTGTTAAGTTTTGTGATGAGAATACAAAATTCTTTCACATTAATCACAGACACAATCACATTGCTATGCTGCAAAAATGATGGTCAGGTTGGATTTATAGATCATGAAAGCAAAGTTGCACTGTTATGGGAATCTTCTAGAAAGAGATTGAGCAGCTCAAAAGAGACGTTCATGCATTTTGATCTGAACTCCCTGTATGGCCCAATGCCTCAATCTCTGATCAACAAATATTTATTAACCTTAAGAGATGTTTCACTAATGAGGAAATTGATGAGGTAATCAAAAATCTGCCATTAGAAAAATCCCCTAGACCTGATCGTTTTAACAATGAATTCTCCAAGGCCTGATGGGATATCATTGGGGATGATGTTAGAAAGCTCATACATGATTTCTATGAAGGAAATGTCAACTTGGAAAGCATCAACTCCTCTTACATCACTCTTATACCAAAAAATTCATGTCCTGTTAATGCCAATGATTTAAGACTTATCTCTCTGCTGAATACCTGTTTAAAGATCATCACCAAGCTCTTGGCTAATAGGTTGCAAAAGATCATTTTAAAAATTGTGCGCATCAACCAATATGGCTTCCTGAAGGACAGAGCTATCTATGATTGCCTTGGCTGGTGTAACATCCAAAATTCTAAATTTTGGAATGTTATATTAAATAATTAATTATGATTGTTTTTTGTTTGTTTATTGTGGATTGATTGTGTGGAATTGAGTGGAAATTGAAACTTTTGAAACTTGGATGGGAGGGAATAAAAGGACTTTCCCAAAACCTTCATCTTGCATTTTTGATCTCCATGAATTCAAATTCATTTCATTACAAAACCTTAGAGTGAAGACAATATGACTTCTTCCATTTAAAGAAATGAAAAGGGGTTTGAAAATGATTTGAATTCCATTTGAAATATTTCAAACATAGAAATTTAAGCAACTCAATGAATTCATGAGGGAAAATAAAATGACTTCTTAAAATTTGAAGAAAGAGAGTTGGAAGTTTCAAAGGAATAATTTTGAAGTCACTTTGAAGTTATTTGAAACTCATTTTCCGTTTGAAGTTGTTTGAAATTCCAAATTCAAATCCAATTGGGAGTTATTTGGGTTTCCATTCGAATTATTTTTCTCCTAAAAAAATAAATGGAAATAAAGGTAAAATGATTCCCTTCAATAAAAAATTAGGAGAAAATAAATTCGAAACCATTTTGGTATTTTAAAAATGATTTGTATGGATTTTAAATGCAAAACTAGCGTTGTTTGACTTTTATGAATTTTTATAGAATTTATTTGAACTTGGAAAATAGTTCATCTTATTCTAGGTATTTTTCTAAGCATTTTGGTATATAATATGCCTATGTAGAATTTCTAATTAATTTTCTTCTGTTGGAGTTTTCTTTCTATTTTTTAACTCACGCACCACCTGGGCCGAAACTTGGTTCGGCCCAGTGGCACGCGAGCCAGCCCGAGCACCCTCGCTTCGCTTCGCTCGCACACAGCGCTCGCTACAGATGGGGCCCGCCCCAGGTCGCCCCCAACCTTCCGCTCGCCCTGCACGGGATCAGGACGCCGCGCACGCATGCCGAAACCGCCGGGCGAAGCCCTCGCGGATGAGCTTATCCCCGTGACTCCGCAGCCACTGCTCGCACCTATAAAACCCCAGGACTCCGCAGCCATCCCGACCCCCGTCTTTTTGTTAGTCTTTTGCCAGTGCCCGTGCGCGTCTCCTTGACATCTTCGTTTTGCCTCTAGGTCCGCCGGAGCGCCGCCCCGACGTGCCACACCCTCACCGAAGCTCCAAACGCCGCCGACTCCCTCCGCTCGTCGCCGGCCACCCCGACGTGCGCCGCCACCACCACCGCGACCCCCTCATCGCGCTCGTCCCGTTCGCCTCTTTCCCCGCCGCCGGAGGTCACCACAGCCGCCGCGCCATCACCGCCTAACGCCAGCGCTGCTGCCCCTGTACGTCGTCGTCGCCTCTGTAAGACGACCGCTCGCCCCTCCATTCGTTTTTTGTTTAGATCGGTTAACCGCGGGTTTCTTAAACCATGGGTTTTGTTAAAAAAACGATCGGATTTTGTTTTAGTTACCCGCCGCCTCCGTTTGGCTTAGATAGCGGTTGTTCGCTGTATAAGCTTCTGCAGCGAACACCTTTTGGCCAATAGGAATCCACCACGTTGCCAGGGACCTGGTCGCGAATAAAACATTCACAGTCAAGTCCCTGAGTTTTTAGTTTAGCCCCTAAACTTCGAATGGTTGTATCTTTTTAATCGTAGATCCAAATTAGATGAGACCAACGGAAAATTCTTTGTCATGATTAGATCTACCCAGTGGTGTCATTTTTTGTAAACTTTTGTTAGATTCAAATTTGAAATTATTCAGATTTGAATTTGAACTTCAAATGGCTATATCTCCTAAACCGTAGCTCAGTTTGAGTTGATTCTTTTTGCACTTTGTCACCGTAGCCCAACCCTACCACTTGGACCACTGTCACAACATTTTTCACCCAACTATGATATGTCTATGATAGTTTTAGTGCTACACTTTATATGCACGATAGATCACATCACAGTTTTGCACCTTATGTCACTTATTGTTTTGCACCTAGAATTATTTGCTTGCAAGTTATGTGTGTTGGATTCCCATTTGGTTTTACGAGTTGTTTGTGTTGCATGTTATTGCTCTTTGGAATGATTGGTTATGTATGTTATTTTACTTTGACGATAGACTGTCCGGGGTGCGAAGCCGAGTACTACATATCTCTAGAATTCAACTACCAGTATCAAGGCAAGTTCACATTTGACCATTCTTTAAATTACCTATGTTTTTTATATCCACTTAGTCCTTTGCGTTAGGATTGCATGATAGGAACTTATGCCGAATGGATATGCTTTTACCTCGTAGTTCATTTGAGGTAGGTCTGAACTATACACCCTTTGTCACCATCGTGTAAGTTTATTTTTGCCTCGCTAATGTAGACGTGGAGTGGGAAGTGTTAATGGTGAGACATGAGTGACAAAGTAGTAATCAGGACAAATACTTTTAAATGAACTACCTGGGCAGAAATTGGTTTGAATGGTGGCGAAGTACAGTGGGAGCATGCATGGGAAATCCATGGTGGTGCACCACTAGTGGTCCGTCCGCCCAGGCTCAAAGAGATCAATCGTATTCTCATGTCTAGGATAGTTAGACAATAGGTGAAAGGATCGATATAGTTGACTAGAGGGGGTGAATAGGCAACTAACAATTTTTAGCTTTTCTTTACCAATTTAAACTTTGCATCAAAGTAGGTTGTCTAGATATGCAACTAGGTGAGCAACCTATATGATGCAACAAAAATAAGCATACACGCAAGCAAGAGATAAGGCACAAATAAACTTGCACAAGTAAAGGCACGAGATAACCAAGAGTGGAGCCGGTGAAGACGAGGATGTGTTACCAAGTTCCTTCCCTTTGAGAGGAAGTACGTCTCCGTTGGAGCGGTGTGGAGGCACAATGCTCCCCAAGAAGCCACTAGGGCCACCGTATTCTCCTCACGCCCTCACACAATGCGAGATGCCGTGATTCCACTATTGGTGCCCTTGAAGGCAGCGACCAAACCTTTACAAACAAGGTTGGGGCAATCTCCACAACTTAATTGGAGGCTCCCAACGACACCACGAAGCTTCACCACAATCGACTATGGCTCCACGGTGACCTCAACCGTCTAGGGTGCTCAACACCCAAGAGTAACAAGATCCACAAGGGATTAGTGGGGGGATTCAAATATCTCTTGGTGGAAGTGTAGATCGGGGCCTCCTCAACCAATCCCTACAGAATCAACAAGTTTGATTGGCTAGGGAAGGAGATCGAGCGAAAATGGAGCTTAGAACAACAATGGAGCTTGGAGGTGGAAGAGGTGGTCAACTAGAAGAGGAAGACACCCCTTATATAGTGGGAGAACAAATCCAACCGTTATCCACCAACTCAGCCTGCGCAGCGCGGTACTACCGCACCTGAGACGCGGTACTACCACAGGGGCACGCAGTACTACCGCACCTGAGGCACGGTACTACCGCAGGGGTATGCGGTACTACCGCAGAGCCCCGCGGTACTACTGCCCACGCAGCAGAGACCAGAACAGCCACACTGCACTACGGCAGAGGGCGGTAGTACTGCTGGCGCGGTACTACCGCTCCCCCTTGCGGTACTACCGCAAGGCAGGGGCTGTCCAGGGATGGGAAGGCACGGATATAAAAAATTACATCCGTTGCTACTTCCGCAGAGTTGGAGTCGATGCAAAAACCCGACGCGGTAGTACCGTAAGCCAGCCGCGGTACTACCGCGCGAGGTGCGGATGTAAAAAATTACATCCGCCCCTTACAGCCGCGTAGTTGCGAAACTAAGCAGGGACCACGGTACTACCGCTTACCAGAAGCGGTACTACTGCACCAGCGGGCGGTACTACCGCAAGATCCTGTGGTACTACTGCTCTGACGAGCAGTACTACCGCACTTCCTAGTTCGGCAGACAAGAGCTATAATTGCATAGACAAGGAAAACTTAGGATGCTCCAAAGGCAAGAGGAAAGGAGGTGCAAGGGACGATGTGTACGTGATGAATCCACCCAACCTTTCCAAAGCGGACCCCCTCTTAATAGTACGGCTTCCCTACGACTCAATACCACCGAAAAGAACCGAAGAGAAACGCCGTCTTCTATAGCCTTCGAGGGGAGCCCAATCATCTTGTGCCTAGTCAATATATCTGAAATATTTGATGCACATGATTAGTCCGCAAAAGCATTGTCATCAATCACCAAAACCAACTAAGGGATAAAAATGCCCTTACAATCTCCCCCTTTTTGGTGGATTGATGACAACACGGGATTTGCACGAGGGTATAACGCAAAGAGCAAGGGCAAACCCCAAGTCTCTAAAATATAGACGGGCTCCCCCTAGATGTGTGCTATCTCGATGAGTGCTTTGGACTGCACGGCACACATACTAGGATCAACACTCCCCCTATATTTTATAGACATGGCAAATCTTGCAATAAGGCTAAAGCTAAGCAAGATAGACAGGAGCATAATGTAATAAGCACACGATAGAATAAGCTTACTACGGTACGATAGAGTGCATATGTCTTACACCATATGATAGAAGGTCTCACGAGCACAAACCAAAGCAAACCAAAGCAAACGAAATAAACGAAGTTCAACTGACCCAAACACGACATAACTCGCAGCAAATCCTACACTCTCTCCCCCTTTGGCATCGAGACGCCAAAAAGGCAGAGAGGACACCTACAGCAATAGTGGTGGCTCAAGCGGAGTAGTCACTGGCACGCTCCTCGTCGGACTCTGCAGCTGGGACGGACTCCTCCTCAGACTCGGTCCACCGATAGCCCTGCTTGTGCAGCCATTCTGCCTCTGGGGTGATGTTCACCTCTGACCCGCTAGATATGTTCTCGCCAAAAGTCCTGAAAATCCGCTTGTCGCGGCGGCGAGTCTCCTTGGAAGCCACATGGGTCTGGTACTGCCCCTTGGCTTGCATACAGAACAACATCTTCATCTTGTTCTTCAGTCGCTTAGCCCAAGAAGGCTCAGAGGTGGGAGGGATGTAACCCTCAGAGCTGTCCTCGTCTGCTGCCTCCTCCTCCTCATCTGCATCCATGTCCATGGCAGCCGCAGTATCAGCACGAGAGGTAGTGTTGGCCCACTGAGACTTGATACGGAGGTTGATGGGCTCATGCCGGATCCAACCAGGGGCCTCAAACTCATCCTGAGGGTAGACCCGCTCCCAAGTAGCCGAGATCAACTGAAACAGATAAGGTCCATAGATGGGGACCTTGCGGTTGTAGACCGCAAACCGAAGTTCAATCCACATGATATGTGAGACATCAAGTGGCTGTGTCTGAGAGTTGCGAGCATCTTCACACAAGAGCATCATATCCACCAGATAGGCATGCACCTTGTCCTTGTCCCCAATGCGTGGGAAGAGAGTGTTGCGGAAGATCCGGTGCATGATGTCAAGAAAGGAGTTGAGTACCCAAGTTGACTTGCCATTGGAGAGCTTCTTCTCCACAAGGTAGGGCATGAGCTTGTTCTTGTTGGCAGACTCGGGATTGGCATGAGGGCAAACACCTTGGGGAGTGGTGAGCCCCTCATCCGGAACCCCAAGCAGGGTCATGAATTCCTTCCAGGTAGCAGTCAGCTGTCGGCCATTGGTCATCCAAGTCATGGTCCTTTCCTCATTGGGATGAAAATGCACGGAGGCAAAGAACTGGGCAAGGATCTCAGGATCATAGTCTTTGTGGAATGAGATGATATGCTCAATGCCAAATTGCTCCACGAGGTCCAAAGCCTCACCAAAGTATTCCCGGTGCGCCTCTTTGCGCATGTGATGCATGTTGATCCACTTCACCTCCACATGGGTATTTTGCTTGGCCTTGATGACATCCAGATAAATGAGATTCTGCTGCTTGGTCCAGAATAGATCATTCCCTCGAAAGTTGGCACGAGGGTTTCCATACGGATTGACCTTCCTCCGAGCGATGAACTCAGCAAGCGGTATCTCATCCATGCCCTTGGCGGGTTCCTTCTCTTTGCTGGCAGTGGTCTTGGTTCTGCGTTGGGTGGCATTGGAGCCCTCTGCTTCCTCTGTGTTGCGCATACGCTTGGACCCCGTGTCACGGGGTGGATTGGAGCGGCGAGCTGGAGCACCTGAGCCACCACCTAAAACAAACACCACAAAACAAACATGCACGAAACACGAGAAGGATCAATGCAAAGACCACAGCAAAGTAGGTGAAACAAGTAGACATGGCACGTAAGAAGTGCCACAAGAGGGATTTGAGACAACGGTAGTAACGCGTGTTGTGCCACGTGCGGTAGTACCGCTCCAAGGAGCCGTAGTACCGGACGTGCGGTAGTACCGCGCCCGCAGGGCGGTAGTACCGGACGTGCGGTAGTACCGCGCCAGTAGGGCGGTAGTACCGGACGGGCGGTAGTACCGCACCTGAGGAGCGGTAGTACCGCATGGTTGCAGATCCGAAATAGCCATGGAGATCTGAGCACAACCGTGTCAACACGCGGTACTACGCTCGATCAAATCCATCACGGGACAACTATAGCAAGTACCAACACTACACAAAACTACTCTCCTACATCCTACTCTTGCATAGATTTGACTTAAAATCTCAAGAACAACTTGCATCTCCCCAAAACCTAAAAGCAACAAGACGAACAAGAAAACAAGAGGGATTGGGGAGAAACCTTGTTCCATGGCAAGAGGGAGTGGGGGGGAACGATCCCACCGGTCGGTATCCGAGGAGAGCGGCCGGAGACGGAGATCCGGCGAGGGCCTCTGGCACCGTTCTTGAGCGAGAGAGAGAGAGAGAGAGACGAAGTGGGGAGAGAGACGAATGGGTATGGGGGAGTTAGAACTCCCCCTGCCCGTGTTTAACCCCCACGCGCCCGTAACCGCACGGTAGTACCGCACGTCATCGCGGTACTACCGCCCCGGCGGAAGTACCACACCGGGGCCGTAGTACCGCTCCCCCAGGCGGCAGTAAAAAAAATTACTGCCGCGCTGGGTGCGGAAGTACCGCTCACTCCTCTCGCGGTAGTACCGCACGTCATCGCGGTACTGCCGCCCGGGCAGAAGTACCGCACCGAGGCCGTAGTACCGCTCCCCCAGGTGGCAGCAAAAAATTACTGCCGTGCTGGGTGCGGAAGTACCGCTCACTCCTCGCGCGGTAGTACCGCATGTCATCACGGTACTACCGCCTGGGCAGAAGTACCGCACCAAGGCCGTAGTACCGCTCCCCCAGGCGGCAGTAAAAAAATTACTGTCGCGCTGGGTGCGGAAGTACCGCGCCCCCCTTGCGGTAGTACCGTGGCAGGCCGCGGTAGTACCGTGGGCACAAAAAAGTTTCAACCAAAGAAAACTCCTAAGCACGGAACCTTCAAGCGAGAGACTACAAAAAGGAACTAACACACTGGACACCACAAGCACGAGCGCGCCACGAAGAAGGAGAGGCAAGAACCAACACAAACCAAAAACGAGACACAACCTCTCCAAGGAGAGGGCGGTGGCCGGAGCCACCTATGTTTGAGTCAATTGGTATGGCACCGCGAAGAATTATCCTTGGGCCCATGACCAAAACTCGTCTTTGAAGCACAAGTACCATCAAAAATGGCTAATGTGAAAGAGTTGATCACTTTATGCATAATGGGGGGAGGGAGAGTTCATTGAGAGAACAACACTCCCCCTATGTCCATGCCTACACCTAGAATAGACAACAAGTTGAGTGTGGTGGGGTGTGCAAGGGGTCAAGCAACATTGCTCGAATCAATGATATTTAGCTCATGCCTTAACTCGCGAAATCTTGCTTCATCCAAAGGCTTCGTGAAAATATCTGCAAGGTTATCATGGGTGTTGACGTAGTTGAGCTCGATCTCCCCTCGCCTAATGTGATCTCGGATGAAGTGATACCGAATCTCAATATGCTTCGTCTTGAAGTGTTGCACGGGGTTGAGAGAAATCTTGATGGCACTTTCATTATCACACCAAAGAGGCACTTTGTCACAAATGACACCGTAATCCTTTAAAGTTTGCCTCATCCATAAGAGTTGTGCACAACAACTCCCGGCCGCCACATACTCCGCTTCGGTGGACGAGAGAGACACACAACTTTGCTTTTTAGAAGACCAACTTACCAAAGAGCAACCAAGGAATTGGCACCCTCCGGAAGTGGACTTCCTATCCACTTTGTCTCCCGCCCAATCGGAGTCCGAATATCCTACAAGCTTGAAGTTTGCTCCTCTTGGGTACCATAAGCCAAAGTTTGGGGTATGAGCCAAATATCGAAAGATTCGCTTGACCGCCACAAAGTGGCTTTCCTTAGGTGCGGCTTGAAACCGTGCACAAATTCCCACACTCAACATGATATCCGGTCTAGATGCACAAAGATAAAGCAAGGAACCAATCATGGAGCGATATACCTTTTGATCCACCGCTTTACCATTGGGATCGATGTCAAGTTGGCACTTGGTGGGCATTGGAGTGGACGCCGGCTTGACATCACTTAGTTTGAATCTCTTGAGCATGTCTTGAGTGTATTTGGCTTGGTTGATGAAGGTTCCTTCTCTTCTTTGCTTTACTTCGAAACCGAGAAAGAACTTCAACTCTCCCATGGAAGACATCTTGAACTTTGAGGTCATGAGTGCGGCAAATTCCTCATTGAAAGCTTTGTTAGGGGAACCAAAGATAATGTCATCAACATATAGTTGGCATACAAACAACTCCCCTTTGACCTTCTTAGTAAAAAGAGTGGGGTCGATTAGCCCAACTTCAAACCCACGATCTTGTAACAACTCGGTAAGGTGGTCATACCACGCACGTGGGGCTTGTTTAAGGCCATAGAGTGCCTTATCGAGTTGATACACATGATCGGGAAAGTAGGGATCCTCGAACCCGGGGGGTTGCTTGACATAAACCAACTCATTAATGGGACCATTAAGAAAAGCACTCTTCACATCCATTTGTTGCAACTTAAAGTTGTGATGAGAAGCATAAGCAATCAACAAACGAATAGATTCAAGGCGAGCAACGGGAGCAAAGGTTTCACCGTAGTCGATACCCTCGACTTGGGAGTAGCCTTGTGCCACCAATCGTGCCTTGTTGCGAATGATGGTCCCATGAGCATCTTGCTTGTTCTTGAATATCCACTTGGTTCCAATGACATTGTGGTTCCCCGTTGGCCTCGGCACTAATCTCCACACCTTGTTGTACTCGAAGTTGTTGAGTTCTTCATGCATGGCATTAAGCCAATCCGGATCTTCGAGTGCTTCATATACCTTATGGGGTTCAACACAAGAGACAAACGCGTGATGTTCACAATAGTTTGCCAATTGTCTACGAGTGCTTACCCCCTTTTGAATGCTTCCAAGCACATTCTTCATGAGATGACCCTTGGTGGAGAGCTTGGATGCAATCTTGGCGGCACGACGCTCCAATTCCTCCTCGGTGGTGAGTCGAGGAGCGGTCACTTGATCATCTTGAGCGCCGTCTTGAGCTTGTTCTTGATCTTGAACTTGCTCGGAGGAGAGAACTTGACCTTGGGCATCACTTGGTGTGTCACCACCGTCTTGAGCATGATCTTGACCTTGGTCTTGTTCATGAGGTTGAGGGTCTTCATTTTGTTCTTCGGAAGCATGTGGGCCTTGGGATGGTGATGGCTCCACTTGGGTGGAGCATTGTCCTTCTCCTTCGGCCACAAGGGGTTCCTCAATGGGTAGTATAAAACCAACACCCATTCTTCTTATGGCTTGAGGAGGAATTTCATCACCTACATCACAAGTGCCACTTTGCTCCACTTGGGAGCCGTTATTCTCATCAAACTCCACGTTACACGTCTCCTCAATAAGTCCCGTAGATTTATTGAGGACACGGTAAGCATGAGAGTTTGTAGCATAACCAACAAATATGCCCTCATAAGCTCTAGCCTCAAATTTAGACAACCGAACACCTTTCTTGAGAATGAAACACTTACACCCGAACACCCGAAAGTACTTGAGGTTGGGCTTGTTACCGGTGAGTATCTCATATGGAGTCTTGTTCAAGCCCTTGCGGAGGTAGAGCCGATTGGATGCATGACACGCGGTGTTGATGGCTTCGGCCCAAAAGTTGTATGGAGACTTGAACTCCGCCATCATAGTCCTTGCCGCATCCATCAACGTCCGGTTCTTCCTCTCCGCAACACCGTTTTGTTGAGGGGTGTAAGGTGCGGAATATTGATGCTTGATCCCCTCATCACTAAGAAACTCATCCAAGGTGTAGTTCTTGAACTCGGTGCCGTTGTCACTTCTTATTGTCAAGATCTTTGTATTGTGTTGACGTTGGGCTTCATTCGCAAAGTCAATGACGGTTTGTTGGGTCTCGCTCTTCCTCTTGAAGAAATACACCCAAGTGTATCTTGAATAGTCATCCACAATCACCAAGCAATACTTCCTACCCCCAAGACTATCAAAGGATGGAGGCCCAAAGAGATCCAAATGAAGGAGCTCCAAAGGCCTCTTCGAGTAAATGATAGTTGTGGGAGGGTGAGCCGTCTCATGTAGCTTTCCTTCGATACAAGCACTGCAAGCACGATCTTTAGCAAAACTAACATTCGTTAGTCCACGGACATGGTCCCCCTTGAGAAGACTTTGCAAAGATCTCATATTGACATGGGCTAACCGGCGATGCCAAAGCCATCCCACGTCAACTTTAGCCATTAGGCATGTCGCGGTCTTAGTGGGTCGCTCCGAAAAGTTAATCACATAGAGACCGTTTTCGACATGCCCAACAAAGGCTACTTTAAGAGTCTTGCTCCACAAGAGGGCCACGGTATCAATATCAAAGAAAGTGGCAAAGCCCATGATTGCAAGTTGACGAACGGAAAGTAAATTGTATGCAAGGGACTCAACTAGCATGACCTTCTCGATCGTGAGATCATGAGAAATGACAACTTTGCCGAGTCCCAATACCTTAGAAGACGAGGCATCACCCCACTCGACATTGGTGGGCATAGATGGAATCTTGTGCACGTCCACCACCAAGTCCTTGCTTCCGGTCATATGATTTGTAGCTCCACTATCGAGCAACCATGATCCCCCACCGGAAGCAAACACCTACAAGAGATCAATGCTTGGTTTTAGGTACCCATTTTGTAATGGGTCCTTTGATGTTAGTAACAAGGGTCTTAGGAACCCAAATAGACCATTCAATATACTCATGAGGAGAACCAACAAATTTGGCATAAACATGCCCATCACTAGCACGGCATAGCACATAAGAAGGATTAAAGTCGCCGGCTTTGTTGGAAGGGGTGGCATTGCCCTTCTTGACACCGCCACCCTTCGCATTGTTCTTCTTCTCCTTGGAAGCACCCTCTCCCTCCTTCACAAAAGTTTGCTTGAGAGGAGGAGGTCGTTTGGTCTTGTCATTCTTCTTCTTGTTCTTGGGCTTGGGTGCGAACCCAATCCCCTCCTTGGCCACAACTTCCTTTTGATTGCTCAAAAGGTCGTTGAGGTTCTTCTCACCTTGTATGCATGACACAAGGCCTTTCTCAAGTTGCTCCTTCAACTTAGCATTCTCCTCAACAAGATGCACATGCTCACAACAAGGATTAGTAGCATTTGCATTATCAATTAACACCATATGAGGAAAGGTGGCTTTCTCCTTAGTTAGCTTCACTTGGAGTTGATCATGAGACTCCTTGAGGCTAGCATGAACACCCTTCAAGACTTTGTGAGCCTTGTCAAGAATGTCAAACTCCTCTTTGAGTCTAGCAAGATCAACCCCAAGCTTTGCCTTCTCGGAGTTTAGCACACGAGACACAACAAGAGCATGATCAAGATCTTTCTTTAACTTAGCATGATCATCGTTGTATGACTCCTCAAGAGCCAAACGAAGACCACGCTCTTCGTCAAGAGCATTGGAGAGATCCGAAATCTCATCGGCATAGTCACGACTATGCCCCTCCATCTTAGAGATGGTGTCTTCGTGAGCCTCGATCATGTCATTGGCTTCACCAAGTTGTTCCAAGAGAGCAACGAAGTGCTTCTTGGATTTGCCCTTGAGTTTACCCATAAAGGTCTCAAACTCATTTTCCTCCACATTTGTCCCCTCATGTTCATCAATGCTATCCGTCGAAGAAGGATGATTAATGATGGTAGTTTTGATGTTGGGGGTTACCTTGTTGGTGGCTTTAGCCATGAGGCACTTGGCGGCGATGTTCTCATTGGGTGAGTCGAAGAGAGACATCCGTGGAGTCATCGCAATGGCCACAGAGGCCATGGCAACCGACTCACCATCTTCATCATCGTCATCATCCTCGTTGTACTCTTCTTGTACGACTAATGCCTTGGGAGGAGTCTTCTTGGTGAAGTTGCTCTTGTTGGGGAACGACTTGGCCTTGTCCTTTCGGATGAGCTTGCCACCATTGTCTTCCCTCTTCTCGTAAGGGCACTCCGCAACAAAGTGGCTCACATTGCCACAATTGAAGCAAGTCCTCACCCGTTGCTTGCCCTTTGCGCCACTTGAATTGTTCTTGTTGAAGTTTGGCCTTGAGTTCTTCTTGCTCCAAAATTGCCTTGAAGCAAGAGCCATGTGTTCATGATAGGCATACTTCGTATCTTCGAGGTTGCCCTCCTCTTCTTCCTCTTCATCCTCTTCCTCCATACTAACCTTGGCCTTTAGAGCAAGGTTGGGCTTCTTTACTCTTTGAGAGCGAAGAACCGCATTGTCGGCGGTCTTGTCCAAGATGCTCATAGCAACGAACTCATCCAACACTTCACTTGAGGACAAGGTGTGGAAGTCCGGCCTTTGACGAATGACGGAGGACATGGCTTTGTGGTAGGGCATCATTGCCTTGAGGAATTTGCGCTTGATCCAATTGTCATCCGTGTCTTTACTTCCATGATCTCGGAGAGAGACCGCGAGTTTGGTTACTCTCCGAAAAAGCTCACGAGGTTCTTCATCTTCTTTCATTGCAAACTCATCGGCTTCATCTTGCACCACTTCATAGTTGGAGCGTTGAATGCTTGCGCTTCCCCGATAGAGGGAAACAACTTGGAGCCAAGCATCTTTGGCCACGGTGTAGGGCCGGAGATGAGGAAGATCTTCGGGTGGGATTGCTTCTTGGATGATGAAGAGAGCATTCTCATTGAATTGATGATCCACAACTTCTCTAGGAGTGAAGTTACTTCGGTCATGCGGATAAAAACCTTCTTCAATGATTCTCCAAAGGTTAGTGTTCACATGATTTAAATGACGCTTAAAACGATAGACCCAAGAATCAAAATCTACATTCTTCTCAATCTTCGGAGCCGGGCCGGCATGATTCAAATGAGTGGAAGGGAGCGGTCCACCATAGACAGGTGGAGGTTCCACATGGGCAAAGATGCCGGTGCCATTTTTACCACTAGAAGAAGGAGCTTTCTCGCTAGTAGCTTCCCCTTTGTCGGAGGTAGCATCCGTCACCTTGTTGGCGGGATCACCCACTTTCAACGGTGCGGTGGAAAGTTTAAGCCCTTCTAAGTATTTATTAAACATGCTTTCGACCTCGGTAGTCATGGAGGTTTTCAATGTGTCCAACGCCACATTTAATTCCTCACGAGAGACCGCGGTTCCCCCATCTCCCGTAGACGAGACCGGATTCACACCGGAGTGCTCCTCCACACCGTCTACGACGTCAACCATACTCTTCGGACGGCAAAGTCCTTAATAAAGAGACGAGGCTCTGATACCAATTGAAAGGATCGATATAGTTGACTAGAGGGGGGGTGAATAGGCAACTAACAATTTTTAGCTTTTCTTTACCAATTTAAACTTTGCATCAAAGTAGGTTGTCTAGATATGCAACTAGGTGAGCAACCTATATGATGCAACAACAATAAGCATACACGCAAGCAAGAGATAAGGCACAAATAAACTTGCACAAGTAAAGGCACGAGATAACCAAGAGTGGAGCCGGTGAAGACGAGGATGTGTTACCGAAGTTCCTTCCCTTTGAGAGGAAGTACGTCTCCGTTGGAGCGGTGTGGAGGCACAATGCTCCCCAAGAAGCCACTAGGGCCACCGTATTCTCCTCACGCCCTCACACAATGCGAGATGCCGTGATTCCACTATTGGTGCCCTTGAAGGCGGCGACCGAACCTTTACAAACAAGGTTGGGGCAATCTCCACAACTTAATTGGAGGCTCCCAACGACACCACGAAGCTTCACCACAATGGACTATGGCTCCACGGTGACCTCAACCGTCTAGGGTGCTCAACACCCAAGAGTAACAAGATCCACAAGGGATTAGTGGGGGGATTCAAATATCTCTTGGTGGAAGTGTAGATCGGGGCCTCCTCAACCAATCCCTAGAGAATCAACAAGTTTGATTGGCTAGGGAAGGAGATCGGGCGAAAATGGAGCTTAGAGCAACAATGGAGCTTGGAGGTGGAAGAGGTAGTCAACTAGAGGAGGAAGACACCCCTTATATAGTGGAAGAACAAATCCAACCGTTATCCACCAACTCAGCCTGCGCAGCGCGGTACTACCGCACCTGAGACGCGGTACTACCGCAGGGGCACGCGGTACTACCGCACCTGAGGCGCGGTACTACCGCAGGGGTACGCGGTACTACCGCAGAGCCCCGCGGTACTACCGCCCACGCAGCAGAGACCAGAACAGCCACACATGCACTAAGGCAGAGGGCGGTAGTACTGCTGGCGCGGTACTACCGCTCCCCCTTGCGGTACTACCGCAAGGCAGGGGCTGTCCAGGGATGGGAAGGCACGGATATAAAAAATTACATCCGTGGCTACTTCCGCAGAGTTGGAGTCGATGCAAAAACCCGACGCGGTAGTACCGTAAGCCAGCCGCGGTACTACCGCGCGAGGTGCGGATGTAAAAAATTACATCCGCCCCTTACAGCCGCGTAGTTGCGGAACTAAGCAGGGACCATGGTACTACCGCTTACCAGAAGTGGTACTACCGTGGGGCCTTGCGGTACTACCGCACCAGCGGGCGGTACTACCGCAAGGTCCTGCGGTACTACCGCTCTGACGAGCGGTACTACCGCACTTCCTAGTTCGGCAGACAAGAGCTATAATTGCATAGACAAGGAAAACTTAGGATGCTCCAAAGGCAAGAGGAAAGGAGGTGCAAGGGACGATGTGTACGTGATGAATCCACCCAACCTTTCCAAAGCGGACCCCCTCTTAATAGTACGGCTTCCCTACGACTCAATACCACCAAAAAGAACCGAAGAGAAACGCCGTCTTCTATATCCTTTGAGGGGAGCCTAATCATCTTGTGCCTAGTCAATATATCTGAAATATTTGATGCACATGATTAGTCCGCAAAAGCATTGTCATCAATCACCAAAACCAACTAAGGGATAAAAATGCCCTTACAATAGGGATGGCACAGATACACAGAGGCTTGACCGTTTGAGGTCGGGTCGCTACAAGATGGTATCAGAGCACATGTTGACTGTAGGACGTGACCCTAGAATTAGGAAAGCCCTTAGGAAAGAATTTCTCTAAAACTTTATTTTCAAAAACATCCTTTACCTCTCTTCTTTTCTGAGCTTTATCAAATCTTTCCTTTTACCTCAAATAGTTAGACAATACCCTTTTTCCTTTGACTACATGGAGGATCAACTGATGAGACCACTCCCAGAAGGGCAAGATATCAGACAACTGAGGACCACTTCAGAGTAAAACAGGACTACACCATACACTAGAAGAATTAAAGCTACAATAGTCGAAGACTAGAAGAATTTGAAGACAATAAAGAATTCCAAGATTTATATGACCTTTAGAAGACCAAACCCCTGTTATATACTTATGTTAGATGCGCTGATTTGTGAGCTGTCATTTGTTTGATGTTTTCCCGACAGCCACAAAATAAAACCTGTTTCTTCAAAACTTTTGTTTCTATTGTGTGTTTATCTCTCTATCCCTCTCTTATCTCACCCCCAAAAACCTTGGACCCAATAGATGATGAATGAAGATGGACTTGTATTCTCTGGACCGATGACTCAGCCGGAGGCGGAGCTATGGATTCAGAACATGGAGAATCACTTCGGGAGCAATTTCGTTGCAAGGAAGTATGAGGTTCAATACGCTCTTCGGTACTTTACAAAAACTGATGCAACATGGTGGAAAATGTATTAGGCCATACAAGGATGTAATGGAGCAAAAACTTGGGAAGAATTGAAGAAGACTTCGTTGGGATCCCGTCTTATCTGGAAGCACGATGATAACCTGATGAAGAAACCTCATGCCTGCAAGATATGTGGAGAAATAGGACACACCCATGAAGAACAAAAGGATGGATGCCCTCATTGTGAAGGAAATCACCCAGCGGAAGAATGCCCAACTAGGCAGGTTACTTGTTTCTTGTGCGAACGAACTACGCACTACCCTGCCCAGTGTCATATTTATCCCAAAGTACAAGACATTTCCAAGCAGCAGAAGGAAGCAATGAAAGAAGCCCTCAGGTAAAGTTTAAAAGAACCTGTGATGAAGGAAGATGTTGACGACCCTGATGGAGAAAGCCTAAACAGATTTTTACTCCAATGCTTGCTATTCATGTGGAGAATAAGGACATTTTCACAGTATTGCATGAAGGAAAACCAAGAGTATCTGGGAGACTTCCCAATAGAAGAAGTGGAGTTTGATCCGCGGGAGATAGAAGAATTGATCGAACAAAGAAGTCCAGGAAGAGAAAGAGCATGTATCCCCTGGACAAACCAGTTTCAGCAAAGAAGGACCGGAGTCATATCACATGTTTCAAGTGCAAGCATACAGGTCATTACGCAAGAAAATGACCAGAATGGAAGCCAAGAACCCAAGGAGCCAAGATAACCAGCAGGAAGCCCCTGGATTTGTCTGACGTCATTTGTTTACACTGCAAAGGAGTAGGACATTTTGCAAGAGAATGTTCATACCCGAGGAAAGCTTGAGCTGAGTAGTTGAGATCTTGATATTGGAATAAAGCATGTAATAAATGTGGAGCACACTTTTATTTTCATTGGGGATGTTGAGTTGAGTTATGGAATGGAAATTGTAATAGCTCATGAAGCAATAAAATTTGATGTGGTTGGAATCTCATGTGAAATGTTATGAGTGTTGTTGATTGTGAGTGCCTCTCTCGCTATCTCGCCTAGACTTAAACCTTGAACCCATGGACAAGCTGATCCCAAACCTTTCCCGGGAAAAATAACCACATTTCACCCAAGGAAATACACACAATATCCCGAGTACCCTTCTATCTTACCTGCAGATGACAACCCTTTACGAGTCTTTTCTTAAGGGCCCGGAAACAATCATGACCCTGACCAGTGATCAGGATTACCCAAAGATCCTGAAGGACATGATGAAGCATATTCATCTTGAAGGAGATGCAGTCTACAAGAGTTATCCTTTCATGGAGAATGGAGTTGAACTTTGGTACGTGGAGGTACACCTCCACCGTGTGAAGGGAGTTTGCCCAAAGACTATGGGGCAATACTATTTCATTTCTCAAGTACCACGAGCAACATTCTTCAACTCTGTTCGTGAAGCTGCTATGGACGCCATACGTCAAATTGGAGAAATACTTGAAGCAAGACTCCGTCACACTCGGGAATACCTGAGAGAGGTGCATGCAGAGACGATGGAGATGAACTCATGGCCGCCATGATGAAGCAGAAGATCGATGATGTCAAGGATCACATTGCACAATTCCAGTGGCACTGAAGCATCTTCAAGTAGGGAAAATGAATAAAGATGGAAGTAATGCTTGACCATACCAAACGATGTGGATGGCAACATTTGTAATAAAGTACTTTTGGAACCTGAGTTTTGAGTAGTGGTTAAGGATGCAACAAAGGATTTGATATGAAGATAATATGAATTATGGATGAACCAGTACATTTTATTTTAATGGTAATACCCTGTGTGAACACTAGACCGATGGAAAGGAAAATGTTGTTCCATAGGTGGAGTTTGGATAAAATAAGTCGGAGTTTTGTTTTAGTTGTTATGGTTACCCCAAGAGTATGAAGGAATGAAGTACTATTGGATTTAAAGAAGTTGCAATATTGGAATATGGAACAATAGTAACTCCAAGGATGAGTTAAAGATGTACAAGTGTTGAAGTGGGACCATAACCCACAGGACCCTACTCAGGACCGAGTGTCGCACAGGCTCATCGACGCTGATGACGCTAAAACCTAGAGTAGCTTGATTGCCAACAAGTGAGAGTGGCAGGGAGAGAGAAAACCCTGTACCTTTACACATCTCTCCCTTTTCCCGAACGGGGCTCGCAGTGCATCCATACTGCTTGATCCGCCCAGGGCAGTCTTGTTGCCCTGATTATTGGTTTCCGCCGCTACTGTTACCGCGGCGGAACGGGGTGATGGAGATGGGACAGGGTCGGCTGGGGAGCAATGTCGCTCTCCCTCTCCGTCCCCGCCATTCTCCGCCTTCTCTTGGGCGCCATTGAGTAATGACGCTGTTGATCGAGCAGGCGATGAAGATGACGTGCTGCTTATGCTCTCGGGTTCGCACAAGTGACCCCCCTACCTGGCGCACCAAAGATGTCGTGGGAAACCACAGCCACCTATGGGACCATGAGCCCCTTTTAGTTCGGCAGGGGATGAGCACATTACACAAAGAGCGGAGAAGCGTAACGCAGCACGACAGAGATCACATGGGCAGTTTTACCCAGGTTCGGGCCGCCACGAGGCGTAAAGTCCTACTCCTGCTTTGGTGGATTGATGGTGGATTATGGTGGAACATGCAGCGCCTTTGCCCGGCAGGGTTGCCTCAGGGCGAGAGCGGCTACGCGCGTACGAGTATGCGAGGGTCCGAATCCTCTCTACGGTTGCCATGCATGGGCCTCCTTTTATATATCAAGGGGTCACCACAGTGGCAAATCAGTCATTACGCTGTGATTAGATAGCAAAGAGTGCTATCATACCTACTCTGCAGGCGGACAAAGCGCATTAAATGCGCCGCTTAGTGTCACATCACAATGAGCCCGACAAACCTTGTTGGGCTGCTTTTGCCAGCTTCGCACCTGCTTGCTTGACACGTCTCAGGACGAATGTCATTTGGAGGTGTTTTTCGTAGGAAGTGGCTGCCATGTGGCAAGAAGCAGCCACTTAGTCACATGGGGGCTTGACACCGCACCGACCGGTGACTTGCATCACTGTGAGGTGGAGTGGTGAAGCCTTGGCGGGGTAGTTTTCCCTTGCTGAGCTCGGCAAGCCCTGTCGGGGTGGTCTGGAGGCTTGTCTTCGGGATAACCTCGGCCTCGCCAGGCTCGCTTGCCCGGGAAGGGAGTTTTTTCCCTTAGTTGTTTCTCACCTCCTTTGTCTTGACTTGGTCTTCTTGATATGTACTTCAATCTCTCAAAGAGCTTATCTCTTCACTTGGCCTTGCCTTTGATTGTTGCTGGCCCGGTGATCGACTATCCGTGCACAAGTCAGGGGAAAATACATACCCTTGTTTGTTTACCCAGACACATGATAACACATATATGCCCTTCAATGATATGACCATTAGGTGGATAAGATATTTTGGACAGCTGGCGCGTAGGACAGCAACGGTCGGAAATTTGAGCTCTCAAATTCCACAGGGCTATTGTGTTCCTCACTTTTAGGTAATCCGCACTGGCGAATTCCTAACTCCTCAGTCAGAACAAAATCCTCACAGACCAGAAGATCTTCGTCTCTATCACTGAAGAAATTGACTGAACTGTATGAGATTTCCAAAGGCTTCACTCGAAGGATTGGGTATGTGTAGGATTTGAGATGAGCATCATTATTCATGATTTGTTAGAAAACTCTATGTGCTTCACTTATACCTTTTGAGCTAGGCAGTTGCTCTAGTGCTTCACTTATATCTTTTAGAGCACGGCGGTGGTTATATTTTAAAGAACTAATTGCACTCTCATGCTTCACTTATATTATTTTGAGAGTTGATAATAGTAATGGCAATATGTACAAGTTAGGAATTTGGTCCTAATATGATAGGTATTCAAGAGGGATATAATAAAAAAATTTATGTAGATCACTCAATATGATAAGTTTGATTCATTGCAATAGTTTTGCGATATAAAGGTGGTAATATGTGGGTTGTGCTAGTGAATAATTGTGGTTTAGTAAGAATATTGGTGTTAAGTTTTGTGATTCCCGAAGCATGCACGTATAGTCTCTCGTTATACTATGATATTGGAGCATCATTTATTATTGATTGTCTTCTTTATGAGTGGCGGTCAGGGACGAGCGATGGTCTTTTCCTACCAATATATCCCCCTAGGGGCATGCATAGTAGTACTTTGCTTCGAGGGCTAATAAACTTTTGCAATAAGTATGTGAGTTCTTTATGACATTAATGTGAGTCCATGGATTATGCGCACTCTCACCTTTCCGCAATTTGCTAGCCTCTTCGGTACCGTGCATTGCCATTTCTCACCTCAAGATGTGGTGAAAACTTTGCCGGTGCATCCAAACCCCGTGATATGAGACGCTCAATCACACATAAGCCTCCTTATATCTTCCTCAAAACAGCCACCATACCTACCTATTATGGCATTTCCGTAGCCATTCTGAGATATATTGCCATGCAACTTTCACCGTTCCATTTTTATGACACACATCATCATTGTCATATTGCTTTGCATGATCATATAGCTAACATAATATTTGTGGCTCAACCACCGTTCATCATTTATACATGTTACACTAGATCATTGTGACGCCCCGGATTTGACCGTACACTAATCATGCACACAAATGTGTACGACCAAGATCAGGGACTCACGGGGAGATATCACAACACAACTCTAGACACAAATTAAAATAATACATGCTTTTTATTACAAGCCAGGGGCCTCAAGGGCTCGAATACAAAAGCTCGGTACACAAGAGTCAGCGGAAGCAACATATCTGAGTACAGACATAAGTTAAACAAGAATGCCTTAAGAAGGGTAGCACAAAAGCAACACGATCGAAGAGGCAAGGCCTCCTACCTGGGACCTCCTAACTACTCCTGGTCGTCAACGGTCTCCATGTAGTAGTAACCGTCGGCGGTGGCATCTGGCTCCAGGGATCCACCATCTGGTTGCAACAACCAGAAAGAAGGAAGAAGGGGGAAAAGGGGTAGCAAAGCAACCGTGAGTACTCATCCAAAGTACTCGCAAGCATCAGATCTATACTAAGTATGCATTGGTATCAAATGGAAGAGTTGTATCTGCGGACTGAACTGCAGAATGCCAAAATAGAGACGGAAGGCCTAGCCTATCGAAGACTAGCATCTTCAAGCAGCTCCAAGCATCTTGCAGCATGTAGAAGAGTAAAGAATAGCATTTTATAATTAACAAGCATGTTGTAGCAATAATGCCCATAGATCCTTCCTCGACTCCCTGCGAGAAAGCAATCCCGGAGCCACATATCCAAGTATCCATTTCTAGTTGTAAAAGATCAGGATATAAGTCTGAACGTCCGTTACCGTGGACACGGCTATTATGTCAAATCCCTAGTTCTAGTAATGCCTAGTGCTAGCATCTGGTGTTGCATCATGTTTACTTTTCACAGAAAGTTGAAATGGGGATGACAGAACCCCCAACACCCCCCCCCCCCCCCCGAAAACAACTAGGGTTTACTAAAATATTTTTCAATGAACCTGAAATGCCCTTCTAAAATGTTCATCATTTTTGTCCTGGGTTAGAACCTATGACAAAATTGGTTCACAATTTTCTAGGTCATCTTAAGGTCACTGGATTAAATCATATGCTATTTGCATTTGGGCATTTAAATGCTACTAATTATTTTAAATGTCCAAATAATCCTAAACTGAAATGTTCCATGTTGTTTATATCCTAAACAGTGGGCATGAGCACTTTGGTGATTTTCGAAAGTGCCTAGGTATTTTTAGAAATGCCACAAACTTGCAGAAATAAAACAAAACCGAAATAAAAGGGAAAGGACTTACCTGGCCGCAACCCACCACCCAGCCCACCTGGCGGCCCAGCACTATGCTGGCCCGTGCCAGCCAGCTGCTTCGTCCCCGCCAGGCAGGCAGAGAGGTGACGCCGGCGTGCGCGAGCTCGCCACGGCGCCAGCTGCTTGCCGCTTCGCCCCTAGACGCGCTGGACGACCTCCACGTCGTCGCCCCGACCGCCTGGACACGTCCATTCTTCCCCAACGCCTCTCCCTCGCCCTCTCCCACCATGGCCAACGCCGCCACAGCCGCACCGCCGACGTAGACGCGCCCATCGTCGCCTCCTCGTCGCCCCACCGTGTCCAGCAGCTCCGCCGCCCTCCTCTCCGTCGAGCAGGCCAAGCCCCGAGCGCTCACTTGCCCCGCAGCCACCGCATCAACCTCGCTCGACTCCGCCACCGCCGGAGATCCCCTTCGCTGTCACCACTGCTACAGCTCGTCCCCGACCTCGCCGTCTGCTTATGCATAGGGGTTGGCACACGTTTTCGTCTTGACTCTCCGATAGAAACTTTGGGGCACTCTTTGAAGTTCTTTGTGTTGGTTTGAATAGATGAATCTGAGATTGTGTGATGCATATCGTATAATCATGCCCGCGGATACTTGAGGTGACATTGGAGTATCTAGGTGACATTAGGGTTTTGGTTGATTTGTATCTTAAGGTGTTATTCTAGTATGAACTCTATGATAGATCGAACGGAAAGAATAGCTTCGTGTTATTTTACTACGGACTCTTGAATAGATCGATTAGAAAGGATAACTTTGAGGTGGTTTCGTACCCTACAATAATCTCTTCATTTGTTCTCCGCTATTAGTGACTTTGGAGTGACTCTTTGTTGCATGTTGACGGATAGTTATATGATCCAGTTATGTTATTATTGTTGAGAGAACTTGCACTAGTGAAAGTATGAACCCTAGGCCTTGTTTCCTAGCATTAAAATACCGTTTGTGCTCACTTTTATCATTAGTTACCTTGCTGTTTTTATATTTTCAGATTACAAATACCTATATCTACCATCCATATTGCACTTGTATCACCATCTCTTCGCCGAACTAGTGCACCTATACAATTTACCATTGTATTGGGTGTGTTGTGGACACAAGAGACTCTTTGTTATTTGGTTGCAGGGTTGCTTGAGAGAGACCATCTTCATCCTACACCTCCCACGGATTGATAAACCTTAGGTCATCCACTTGAGGGAAATTTGCTAATGTCCTACAAACCTCTGCACTTGGAGGCCCAACAACGTCTACAAGAAGAAGGTTGTGTAGTAGACATCACTTTCCAAGTTCAAACCTTCACTGTTGCTTACTGGCAGCTCAGCCTCCTCGCCGGCGACCCTTCTTGCAACGCCGCCTCCTCGCCAGCGACCCTTCTTCTTGCAGCGCCCCCTCCTCACTAGCGACCCTTCTTCTTGCAACGCCGCCTCCTCGCCAGCGACCCTTCTTCTTGCAGCGCCCCCTCCTCACTAGCGACCCTTCTTCTTGCAGCGCCGCCTCCTCGCCGCCGGCCCTTCTTCTTGCTACGCGGCCTCCTCGCCGCCGACCCTTCTTCTTGCTGCACGGCCTCGTCGATATGGTCAGGTAATCCACACCCCACCCACACCATCCTCCTCCTTCCCCGTCCCACATGCCCCGACCGACGGCGCGACACCTTCCGCCGAAATCACTGGCCCCGTCCTCCAATTAAGCGCCGCCCACAGCCATTTTGCACGCAGTATAACGTGGAGCTCAGTAGCATCTGGCAGCGGAGAAGCAAATCGCGGCCGCACGCGCGCACGAGGTCGCTATGGCTGCCATGCGTGCTGACCGCCAGATCTTGGAGGAGCACCTCATCTTCGAGGCCACCGTCGACACCGCCACGTGGTTGTCTACTTTAAAATACAGTTCGTGATGTTTTCTTGAGGCCACCGCCAGTGCCTTCTAATGATTTGTCCTCTATAATGTTGATATGCAATCTGATGTTCAGTTAATAGTTTGGTCCTCTGAAATGATGTGTTCAGTTAACAGTTTGGTCCAACAATTGCTACATTTCATAGTACTGTTCTCAAGCATTCTTTGTTTTGTTAACTGTCTTATCTTCTACAATGTAGTGCTCAGTTAACTATTTTGGTTCATTTGGTCTGCTATCCATTTAACTGTTTGGTTCAATTCTGCAATTTGATTTTCATTTGTTGTGGGTACAGTTTTGTATTGTTATGCATGTGAGAAATAAATCGAATTTGGTTGTACTCAATACATATTCTACTGATAGTATGGCAACTCTTAGTTAACCCGATCAAGATCTTCCTTATATGTGTTGCAGTGAAACAATGGGAGACACTGCGGTTTACCATCCAGGTTTGCTCATGCATGGTCCTTTCGCTAATAGCACATTATTGTGCAGTTGTAGGAATTATTCTAATATTTAGGTTTCTTACAATTTGGTCTTGCACATGTAGGTCCTGTTGTCAGAGGCTTAGACCCACTGTTCGACCCATTTTGCATATGGGGAAATGAGATGTCCATGAATATCAGTCAAGTCAAGAAACTCAGAAAGATTGTTAGGATGAAGAAACTTGCGACGAATAACAGCAAGATCTTTGTTTGCACAATGAAGAAGACATCAGTCAACTATAGGATGGTACTAACTCTTTTACCTTGTTTTACCCCTTGCGCCATTTCCAAATTTATAACAGCGATTTATGCATATCTTTGTTTCCAGTACTTTTCAAAGCAGTTCGCCGATGATTACCTCTCAAACCATCTGCATGGTCAAGAGGCGAGGAAGGTATTCATTCAACACCCATGGTACAATATTGAAGTCTTCCTGAAGAGGATGAAGGTTGGGCGGGCAATTATCCATAGCCACTGGCCTAAAGTTGCAAGGACATTCAACATCATTGAAGGCTCAATATTTGCCTTCCGCTTCTGCAGTTTCCCACATGAGATTCATCTATCTATTTACCGTGTATGATGCTACTTTCCAAAGGTTTTAAATGTTGCATGTGAAACTTGGTGCTGTTGTGTAATGGCGTAACTGAGTGCTGAAGCTATCTGATGTAATTTGATTATGAAATCCTGGTTGCCGTTATACGGATATGAAATATCTGGTGTGTTCTATAAGAAATGTTAATTTGATTACTACATGGATTATCAATAATAGGCTAACTACCCTACTTATTGGGGTTTTCTATTGCAGACGGTTACTCGGACAACACCGTGGGAGATGAACTCAAACAACCCACACAGTTTCTAGAAAGTAGGCGTGTTGGATCAACTAACAATCACACACAGCTTCCGGCAGAGAACGGTTTGTGTTAGGCCACCTTGCACAAACGTTTCCACACAAAAAATTGTTTGTGATATACATAAGAACGGAAATGTTTTTCTGGGATTCACCGTGTGGGATGTACATACGAACGGAAACGATTGGGTTTCGATGCCTCGCTCGATCGCACACGAGCTCATTTTTCCCCCGCCTGTTTGGCCGGAGGGCCTATCCCTGATGGTTAAGATCCTCTCTATCCTTACAAGCAAGAAAGTCCCTAGCTACCTCTCCATCCATAACATATCCCTCGGGTATCTTAGGCAATTCATATCTAGGAGTGCTAGTTCTAATAGGTGTTTCAAGGTGTTCAGTTAAAATAATTTCATCAGTTTCAGCATTCTCAATATCTTTAGCTCTAGCAATTTGTTCATCAAGAAATTCACCCGGTGGCATAGTCTTATCAAGCAAAGTACTAGCACCATCATAAGCATTATTCATAGCAGAAGTAGCATCATCAATTACTTGCGACATATCAGGATTAATAGCAAGTGTAGGTATTGCAAGCTTACTCAAAACAGAAGGTGAATCAAGTGCAGAGCTAGCTGGTAGTTCCTTACCTCCCCTCGTAGTAGAGGGAAAAATCTTGGTTCTAGTATCTTTCAGATTCTTCATAGTGATCAACAGATATAAATTCCAAGTGACTCAGCAAATAGAGCTACGCTCCCCTGCAACGGCGCTAGAAAAAGGTCTTTATAACCCACAAGTATAGGGGACCGCAACAGTTTTCGAGGGTAGAGTATTCAACCCAAATTTATGGATTCGACACAAGGGGAGCCAAAGAATATTCTCGAGTATTGGCAGTTGAGTTGTCAATTCAACCACACCTGAAAGACTTAATATATAGCAAAGTAGTATGGAAATAATGGTAACAGTGGCAATAGTGACAGTAGTAGTGATTGTAATAGCAATAGCTAATATGTGAAAAGCTGGTAGGCATTGTAGCGGCAATGATAATTGTGTTGGATGATATTCATCATATAGCAGTCATAAACTAGGGTGATACAGAACTAGCTCCAATTCATCAATATAATGTAGGCATGTATTCCGTATATAGTCATATGTGCTTATGGAAAAGAACTTGCATGACATCTTTTATCCTACCCTCCCGTGGCAGCGGGGTCCTAATGGAAACTAAGGGATATTAAGGCCTCCTTTTAATAGAGAATCGGATCAAAGCATTAGCACTTAGTATGAACTCCTCAAACTACGGTAATCACCGGAAAGAATCCCAGTAATTTTCACCTTGGGGTATGCGGATCATAACTCGTAATAGGTGTCTACAACTTGCAAGATAGGATCAAGAGCACACATATATTCATGAAAGCATAATAGATTCAGATCTGAAATAATGGCATTCGGGCCCTAGTGACAAGCATTAAGCATAGTAAAGTCATAGCAACATCAATCTCAGAACATAGTGGATACTAGGGATCAAACCCTAACAAAACTAACTCGATTACATGATAAATCTCATCCAACCCATCACCGTCCAGCAAGCCTATGATCGAATTACTCACTCCAGCGGTGAGCATCATGAAATTGGTGATGGAGGAAGGTTGATGATGATGATGGCGACAGATTCCACCCTCCGGAGCCCCGAACGGACTCCAGATCACCCCACCCGATGAAGAACAGGAGGTGGCGGCGGCTCCGTATCGTAAACGCGATGAATCTTTCTCTTTGATTTTTTTCTCTGCGGATAGGTATATATGGAGTTGGAGTTAGGGTTGTAGTCAATCCAGGGTGCCCACAAGCCAGGGGGCGTACCCCTGGGCTTGTGGCCCCTGGGTGGCCCCCCTCTGGTATCTTTTTCCGCCAGTATTTTTTTATATATTCCAGAAATATTCTCCGTAAATTTTCAGGTCAATCCGAGAACTTTTATTTCTGCACAAAAATAACACCATGGAAATTCTGCTGAAAACAACGTCAGTCCGGGTTAGTTCCATTTAAATCATGCAAATTAGAGTCCAAAACAAGGGCAAAAGAGTTTGGAAAAGTAGATACGATGGAGACGTATCAATGAGCAGGACTAGGAGCAGCACTGGCCCACCCTCATTAGGACAGCACAAGCGTGGGTGCAAAAGCCAGGTGCACATGTGCCGGCTAACCCTTCCATGACTCCCCTGCGATGGACGACACGGGAAAAACGGCCACCCAGCCTATCAGATCCCGTCCAAGCCCATAGGTCATTGGCCGCTCCAAAACGACCGCCAGGTGAAAATGGCAGACGTTGAATCACATCGGTGATCCAACGACAAGCAACAAAAACAGACCATGTTGACTAGGATCCAACGGCAAGCAACGAAAAAAAGACCAAGTTGACCAGGATCCAACAAACACGAACACAGGAGATCAAGGGAGCATCCTGGAGACGAGTTGGGCAGCCTCCTTATTGGTTTAAATTATAAGGCCATGTTTGGATTATCGTATTTATTTCGAATACACTTGTAAAAGCTACACGCCTCTGCGCGTCTGTATAATTTCCTGCCGGAAATCACTCTAGTCCGGTAAGATACACTTGTAAAATCAATACGACCGTGTTGAATTACACTCGATCCAAGCACGGCCTAAGTCCCCGGTTGGATCGTTATTTTTGAGCCAATTACATCCGTAAAATCCACCCCCGTATAAACAAACCGAGTGGGTTCCGGTTAAGGATTGGTTGGTCATTTTGGTCCGTAAATTTTGCACCTGTATTGAAGATTACACACGGCTTTGGCCGGTATTGGATAAACTTCTCATCACATCTGTTTTCCCCGTTTTCTGACTCTTTCTCTCACCTAGCCATGGACGAGCCACTCATGTCAGGGACCATAGGCCTGGCGAGTTCCTGGCGCCAACGTCACGTGCCTTGCCATGCTCGGCTGGAGTTCCCGCCGACCAGCGGGTTGAGGCAGCAACAAACTGGCAGGCTGCCGTCCTGACCAGGCTGGCAAAGAGCATGGGCTCCGAGGGCGCATGCCTCCGGACAGGGCCAAATTTCGTGTTTTGACCCTTTTCACGTAGTTTAGCAGGATTTGACCCTGGTCTGGAATTTTTTTGAGATTTGACCCTTTTGCTACCGCCATGGACCATGGCGGTAGGCTTATACAGGCTACCGCCACAGGGAGTGGCGGTAGGTTAACGGCGGCCGCCGTCAGCCAGCCGTTGGGAGGCCACGTGGCGTAACGGTCATGCCGCCACAGGACGGGGTAGTAGGCTAGCTAAGGCTACCGCCACATGGCTCGGCGGTAGGGTCGTAGGCTGTGCCTCGACGGCCTTTGGTACTATGACGAAGAAGGCGTGTCCCCTGGCGGTAGGGTACCACAACCTACCGCCGTAGGCCTTAGCGGTAGGGTCGCGCACACATGCCTTTGGTATTGTGATGAAGAAGGCGTGACCCTTTGGCGGTAGGGTACCACAACCTACCGCTGATGGTCCAGGCGGTAGGTTGCATGCACCTACCGACATGCAGTCCGGCGGTAGGGTATGTGCCACTTAATCTCTAAACAGGTTCTTGGTCTTATCAATCAGAAAAAAATAAACATCACAACAAATATTGTTTGTAATTCAAAATAGGATGATCGCACACATTGTAGATAGCAAATTAACATTTCAAATAGTTTGAACATAGTTTGAAAGTAGCAATTCGACATCACCAACAAAGCATGAAAGTACCAAATAGACATCACTAGCATAGCATACAAGTTCTTGCTCACAACTAGTTGCACTAAACGACATCACCAACACGAGTGGTCACTTGCTCCTGCTCCTCTTAGCGGTACGATCCTCGTTTCTCTTCGAGCGGATTTTGTCCGGCTTCTTCGTGCGATGACGAGGAACCGGTTTTTGAAACAGGGATGGGCTCAAAACATCTTGGTGTGGATGAGATACCCTCTTCCCCTGGCTTGGTTGCGTCGGTGGAGGCCTGTCATCGTCGTCGTACTCCTCCTCTGTGTCCTCCTCCTCTTCGTCCTCTGTTTCTTCTTCCTCTTGCTGCTCAACAACGTGGGATGACGAGGCGACATGGGTAGAGGAAGCTCCGCCAGCGTGGCTCGATGAAGCAATGGCACACATGGAGCCTCCATGAGCAGGATCATGGACGTTGGCCGTGCGAGCGCACCCAAGCATACCCACTATCTTACGACAACGGGTGATGAACTTCTGCAATAGTAAACAACCAAAAACATAATAAGGATCAACTCAAGCTGCTGCAATAGTATAACATGGCTAAGGAGCTCGATGTTACCTTCATTTTATCCCTCATCTTGGTGTTGGATTCCACGGTTCCGGCTTCATACGAAAGCGCGTTCGAGCCATCAATAATGCTTCTGTTGAGCTCTGAAGCCTGCACATGTAACCAATATGTTAAAGGCTCAATCATGGCTCAAAACAAATGAGAACACTACTTACGACTCTGTTCATCAGGGGTGCATACTCCCTAAAATGCACCTTCAAGATCTCTGAGCCGACCACGGTAAGCTTCGTCCTCGCTGTCATCCTCCTCCAATTCGGCGATATCGTCTTCCATCCACTGCGGCCTCAGGCGTACACAGTACTTGACACCATCGTCATACCACTTCAGGTGGCGTTCACGGTAGGTGTCCCAGTTAACCACTCTCCTCTCACCGTCTTTGCGATACCTCCTCTCGTCCCACGCTTTCACGTACTCCTGGTGCTCATGCCCCCAGTCTGTGATGGACTGGCAATTCTTTCTACTCTTCCTACAAGGCATAGGAAGCAGCGGACGTCATGAAAATGTCAAAGACAAACGAAAACACAGCAAGTAGAGAACAATGTCCTCACCAGTGAAGGTCGGAGCCGCCGGTGTCGGTGGGTTTACCCGGTGGGGTATGTTGCAAGATCCCAAATTGTGTCGCCACACGCTGTGGTAAGTGCCATTCGACGGCATACACACATATCAAGGGCACAATGCATCGCCAGGCAAGCCGATCCTCCTCGCACATCGAGTTGAGCTTGAACCCCCATTCTCGGTCGTGGTATGGAAACCAGTTCACCTACAGAAGGATTGTTAAGAAGAGTAAAAGTTGCTACGAAACGATTGATAATATACTTGGTATACCTGGAAATCTGATAGGTTGTCTAGCTCGTTGGTGAAGAGCTTATACAGCGTAGTGGCCTTGCCCGTGTAGACCTTCACCTTGTCCCAGGCGTACGCGAAGGTCGGGTACCGAGCACTGTCTCCTTCTTCGCCATAATCCGTCCATGCACGCGAGCGAACTCTCTCTGGACGGCCGACCGGCAACCGCTCCCACATCCAAATTGAAAGGGCCCAAACAAATCCACACACGCTGGAGGTCTCTTCGGACTCTGCGTCGCGTCATCCAGCTGCAAACATGAAGTGATGATGATCATATAGCACAACCTCAAACAGCATACATAGGTCGAAAAACGAGTATTGAGATATTTATCTTACCGAGCGGTATAGTAAGCTAGGCCGGCGGACCCCCAGCTATACCCCGCATCCCAGTCCTCCAGGAAGCCGAGATACATCCATAGGGTGCAATCCCCCGAGCAGTTTGGAAAGACGACCTCTGTCAGAAGGTACCACAAATAGGCCCTCGCATACTGCTCCACGGTCCGCTCATCGGCATCTTGCGGGCATACGGACCGGTTCTCCAGGAGCCACTTGAGCCACACACCGGATGTTTTGTTCCCCTTCATGGGAGGGCGGTCGTCGATCAGGGCGATCACCCTCTGCTGCCAGTTGGCCCTCTCCACTCGCCCAGTCAGAGCATGGCCCTCGATGGGCATGGCCGTGATCAAGCCGAAGTCCTCGAGAGTCACTGTCATCTCACCACAGGTGAGATGGAAACTGTGCGTCTCGGGGCGCCACCGGTCGATCAATGATGTAAGAGCCGAGTGGACGAGCGTCGGTGGCTGTCTTTTGAACTGAAGAACAAAACCCAACATACGTGCTCTCCTGAAGTACGGAGTGTAGCGCTCGTCGTACTGCATCTGCACGGCCTTCGTGTGGCCCCTCATCCGCAATGGGGGGAGCATCTGTAAAAATGTAAACGGAATTGTTAGTAACTAGTTTTGTCATAAAAATAATACATCAAATTGACGATAGACATTACCACTCTGTTCTCCATAAAACGGGCGTGGTGACCGTTGTCGAAAGCATGATCAAGCATGGAGTACTTCACGCCGATTTCTGGTGCAAGGGGGGCCGCCTATAACAATTAAACAATTAGAAATGATGTCATTTTCAACCAACTTGTATCATTTTGAACAAACATGAACATATCAAGTCCAAATATAAATGAATCGTATTCAACAAACATTCATAATTTATCATATATTCAACCAATATAAATGATTAATGTAAATACATTATTCACCAACATTCATCATTTATCATATATTCAAACAATTAGAAAATTGCATATACATTATTCACCAAAATCCATCATATGACCATTTGTTCAAAAAAATGCATATACATAATTCAATCACATGTAAGCAACTGCTTACAATCCCTCCAACATCAATCACATCACCACTTGTTCAAAAATAATGTTAATCTCCAACTACCTTTCGTGATGAACTCGGGTTTATATCAAAACTACACATAATCTCCACAACTAGTTATTAGAGTTCATATTCAACCATATACATAGTATAGAATCAACCTAAGCAATCCTAGGATAAAAACAAAGTAAGAAAATAGGTTTATTTCCACCAAATAATGCATCGAATCGAAAGTGTTTCGAGTAGAACTAATTGGAGGGATTGAGAGAGCTTACTTTTCCCGTTTTGGAGCCATCTCGATCCGCAAAAATGGTGGCCAAACGAAGAAGATCGAAGGGGGAGTGGAGGGGATGAGAGAGAGCTTGTGCTCTCTATTCTTGCGGCGCCACGCGGTTGGGGAGAAGAAGATGGGGGCTGGTTGGTGGGTGGGCCCCACGAGCCGGCCCCGCGGGCTTATAAGGTTTCAACTCCTACCGCCAGAGTCTACAGCGGTAGGATTACATAGCCTACCGTCGTGAGCTCTGGCGGTAAGGTCGACGGTCTACTTGGGGCTGACGTGGATGAGTGGGCTACCGCCGCTCCCTGTGGCGGTATCCTATACAAGCCTACCGCCATGGTCCCTGGCGGTAGGTAAAAGGGTCAGATCCCGAAAACGTTTCAAACAGGGGTCAGTTCTCGCTTATTCTTGCCAAAAGGGTCAAAACACGATATTTTGCCTCCGGATTAACGGCTCTAGGCACAGGAAATGGACGAGCCACCGGTGTCGGGGACCATAGGCCTGGCGAGTTCCTAGCGCCGACATCACATACCTTGCCATGCTCGGCTGGAGTTCCCGCTGACCAGCGGGTTGAGGCGGCAACGAACTGGTCGGCTGCGGTCGTGACCAGGCCGGCAAAGAGCGTGGGCTCCGAGGCAACGTCGGTGGTGGTTGTGAGCGGGTTCCGTGGCTGCGGCGGCTACCTTGGCAAGGTCTGTGGAAATGTATGCGCTAACTGCCGGAGCTAACGACGGCGGTGGTGACTGCCGGCTGCCAACAGAGACTGGAGCAGCACGCCATGACCGGCGGTACAAGAGGAGTTGAAGTCGTCGTGCACCACCTGGCAAACTGACCAATTCATCTTCGTCATTGTCCGCATCGTTGTGACATCTGGCGCTATCCCTGCTGAAGTTTCTGAATCTCATAATGACTTGTTGTTGAAATATGGGGTGGGCTCTAGGCCCATCCAACAATTTCAGAAAAATCTCTAAGGGCCCATGTGGGTTATATGGCACTAGGTGTAGTGGGAAGTTTAGTCCCACCCCGCTAGTGGAGAAGGAGTTGGACCTCTTTATAAGGGGTTCTCTTCTGCATGTTATTGGAGCTTGAGAAGAGAAGAGGCCCTCGCGCACTCCTCCTCCGCCGCCCGCCTCGCCACGCCACGCCACGTCACGACGCGCCGCGCCGCGCCGCGCCGCGCCGCACCGCGGGTTGCGGGATTGAGCCGAGCCGATCTCACACCTACGCGCTTATTTTTGCCAGTCACTAACGAAGAGTTTCTGACAGCTGGGCCATGATCTGAGACGTCGGATCGTGGGTTGTCACGGACGTGGGTCGAGCCCACGTCTCTCCACGTGGATGCGCCTATATAAGTGTGCGGTGTCTCCTAACCCTAGCCGCCACGAACAGATCACATCTGCTCACGTGCACTGCCCACCGTCGTTCCTTTGCTGCTGCTGCCGCTGGTGACTCCATCTCGTCCGCCGCGTACACGGTCGACGGGAGAGCAAGTCTCCGAAACCCCGTCCCTCCTGTTCCTGTACGGGAGAGGGGCGAACAGGTTTTTGGGAAGCGACTACGCGACTGCTCGCTGTCCATCTACTTCCTCTATGTCCGCGTCGCCCTCATCATCACCATGTCCACCGCCGCCGAGAAGCTCGACGCCGACAAGAAGGCCGCCGAGGACGCCGCTGCTGCCGCCACCGCCGCGGCAGCTTGTACATGGCCTACTGGAGGGTATAACGCATATATCCCTCTCATGATTATTTCCGTATTAGCAGTACTAGCATTATGTGTAGATCTGTCTACTGTTTACGTAGTACGTGCTAGTTTAGATCAGTATCAGTAGGTTGCTAATTCTGTCAATGCCATGCTAGTCATCTATTCATGGATTAAATTAGTCGAAAAATTGCCTGTTTACTCAACAATCCAAAAGCCTATTATGTGCACTGAAACCGGATAAGTTTACCGGTACGTACTTTAAGCGTTGGCAGACTAAGACCACTTTATGGCTTACGGCTATGAACGTGTTCTGGGTCACCGGTGTCTCCACGGGAACGATTGGTCCTGAACAGGAGAAGGCGTTCAAGGATGTAACACCCCGGATGTAACTTGCCATATTTGTAACTCCGACTCTTGCCATTTTTGGCTATGTGTTACGATATTCCCTCCGTGGCCGGGTTTTCTCTTTCGTTTTGCATTTTGTCATGTCATGCATTTCATATCATGTCATCATGTGCATTGCATTCGCATACGTGTTCGTCTCATGCATCCGAGCATTTTCCCCGTTGTCCGTTTTGCAATCCGGCGCTCCTATCTCCTCCGGCGCATCCCTCTTGTTTTCTTTCGTGTGTGTGTCAAACTTTCTCGAAATGGACCGAGGCTTGTCAAGTGGCCTTATTATACCACCCGGAGACCACCAGTCAAGTTTCGCTCCATTTGGAGGTCGTTTGGTACTCCAACGGTTAACCGGGCATCCGCAAAGTCCATTTGAGTGTCCAGCAAAAACCCCCTCCAAAACCAGCCCAAAACCCACCAAACTCTCTTCTATGCTCTAGGTCGTTCGATCACGATTGTGTGGGCGAAAACCGCACCTCATTTGGAGCCTCCTAGCCCCCTCTACCTATAAATATGTGAGCATCCCGAAAACGAAATCGCAGTCCAACCCTAGATTTTTCCCTCCGCGCCGCCGGACGCGTCCGCCGTCGGCCAGACACGTCC